>NW_021319766.1:0-24110 GCF_001605985.2 Dendrobium catenatum | reverse complement strand
ATCGTATAGGACGATCCACTGCGTACATAATTGAAAACTTGCAGTTTTTGGGCAGTTTTTCTTGTCTTTTGTATAAATAGTCCAAATTAGACTGCCACCCAATCTTTTTGTCATTTGATCTTCGTGCCTCTTGAGAGAATAGTCAAGGAGAGAGTGGAAGAGAGCATTCAAGGGAGGATTCCTACCACTGGAGCAAGAAGGCTTCACTCTGATTTTAAAGGTAAGAGTCTCTACTTGTGAATTGGGATTACTTCACTCTTTTACTTCTTCCTTCTAGAATCTTATGAGAAGATCTGTCAAGGAGATCCGGTTCTCTACCGACACTTGGAGAGTGTGAACAGACGAAGGGTTCGCTGCCTACACTTAGAGAGTGTGAATAGCCGAAGGGTTCGCTGCCTACACTAGGAGAGTGTGAATAGCCGAAGGGTTCTCTTCCTACACTAGGAGAGTGTGAAAGGATGACGATTCTCTGCCAACACTGGGGATTGTGTAAAAGGACGACGGTTCTCTGCCGCACCAGGGAGTGGTGAAAAGAGTGTGTTGTAAAGGCTTCTCCGCCTTGCTGTGGGTGCAAAAGGAGAGTCACTATTGGTATTAGTGCAATACTCAGAGGGTGCCTCTGGGGAGTGGATGTAGGTCTGGTTTAGACCGAACCACTATAAATCTGGTGTCATTTACTTTACTGTTTTTTACTTTTCCGCATTTTATTTTTAGCTTTAAAAACTCTGTGGTTGAAAAATGCTTTCTAAAAAAACTTAAAAGAAAATTTTCATTTCGGTTTAACTCATTTTAAAAGAGGGCTTAAAATTTTTAAACTACCAATTCCCCCCCCCCCCTCTTGGTAGCCTTAGGACATTAACTTAGGTTTAACAACCTATTTACTAGACTCAACATCATTACCTTTTTATGCCACAATTTTCTCCTTTTTCGCTCACCTGCATCAAGTTATCTTTGGTTCACTCCTTGCTCATAAGCAATGAGTGACCCAAGTAAGTTATCAACATAATAAGTATTCAAATCCTTGAATTTAGTTATTACAGTAATCCCATTAAAGGAAGTAGGCAAGAATCTCAAAATTTTGTTAACTTTTTTATAGTTAGTTTGTTCTCTTCCTAAGGCATGAAGTGAGGTGACAATTAGAGTAAACCTAGTATACATGTCAGATATTGATTCAGTAGGTTTTTTGCAAAAAAGTTCTAGTCATGCAATAAAACATTCAACCTAGATTGCTTAACTTCATTTGTACCTTCATAAGTAATATACAATTTATCTCATATTTCTTTACCATTAACACAAGTTGATACACGGATGTAATCCATCCTTAATAATCACATATATGCGATAATTAATTGATTGTAAAAAAGTAGATATGTGAGCTTTCAAAAAATTAAAAGGTGTGTTATCAAATAAAGGTAGTCGGGTAATGGAATACCCTTTTACAGTATTATGATTACTGAAGTTAGCCATGAATTGAAATTCAAAAGTTTTCAAAAGCTAGATTTTATGACTCCCGCTCTAATACCACTTGAAAGTTTGTTTGGGATATTAAGCCCTTATGAACTAGCCCGAGACTATCCAAGAGAAGGGGGGGGGGAGTGAATTGGTGTTTTAAAAAAAAAAAATTAAACAAAATCACAAACACAACCAAATAATCACCACAAAAATTAAGTGCATAAATTAAATAAGAAAGAACACACCATATTTTATAGTGGTTCGGTCAACTTGACCTACGTCCACTCCCTGGAGCCTCTCCTCTAGGTATTGTATTAAACTCAGTGTCTCTCCTTTTTCCCCCACAGCAATGCAGAGAAGCATGTACAAAATTCTTTTTCACTGACCCTAAGTGAGGTAGAGAACTCAACTCCGTTTACTTCCTCTTAAAGCAGACAAAGAACCAGACTCCTTTCACTTCCTCCTAATGTAGGCAAAGAGTCTCAATAAATAGCTAAAGTAGACCTCTTTAGGACCTCCAAGGAACTAGTGTGATGACCAGAGAAGATGATGCGGATCCTTGCTTGGAGTAACCTTTATAGAACCTCTCATAACTCCCCCTAATAAGATCCTCTCTCTTTCACTCTCCCTCTCATCTTGGCTCTCTCAGGTAAGGACAACAGCAAGAGATACAATCATGGGTAAATAAGAGGTCTTATATAGAAGAGATTCAAATTGGCTCTTAATTGCAACAAACCGACATAGATCATCTAGGTTGTTTGAAATATCATCCTTTATTAACAGTACAAATTTATCTCTATCAGTTAGGATAATCTGGTAGAGGCTGGATGATTATAAGATATATTTATTCTGATAGTCTAGGGTGATTGGATATCATCCTATATGATTAGTTTAAAAAATGTTGAGTATCATCCAGACCATCTCTCTATTCGGACATACTTTATATGCTAGACAATGAAAAAATAACTAATCATCCAGAATAATTATTTGATTATCCTGTATGATTAGTTCAAATCATTGAGTATCATCCAACACATCGTTCTATCCATCAAGGACAATTCAGGGAAGACTAAGGTTTTTTGTAATTAATCTTCCTGGATGATACTTTGATTATCCAAGATGATATGATCGATCAATCAAATCTTAATAACATCCCTTAATCAACAGACTAATTTAGGCATGATTGGAATGCCTTGTCAAGAACGATATCCTGTACGATGTATAATAATAATAACATGCCTAAAAGAGATGGCGGTTGATTCTTTCTGTTTTGAGCATATCATCCAGGACGATGTTAAAATCATCCATGATGATTTTCTTAATTTCTACTACCTCAACCAGGATGCCCTAATTAGGGTTTCTATTTTAACTAATCATCCATAATGATTTTGTATTGTCTTGGATGATATGATCAAAAACAGAAAACTCTAAAAATGTCAGAATTTTTTTCTCGAGTGTGTGTGTAAGGTTAATTAGCATTGAAACCCACATTATTACAATTGACTCAATAAATGGTAAAAGACACTTGACATTCATTACAGACTAACTCATTCCTATTCTACCCAATCTTGAGCTAGCTTGATTTGCAATTTGATCATATGGACGTGAAATGTTAGTAGGCAAGGCAGTCATAGAAAAATAGAAGTGACCAAAATATTTGCTATCATCAAAATTATAATTTCTGAAATCGAATTTGCAACAATAGCTTGCTCCTATGAGATTAGGTATGAGTCTTCACAATTAAGCTTCTTTTCTCATGATCATCTACTAGTAGTGGAGCAAGCCCCTTAAGGCACCATCCTAGTTTAAACCTAAATATGGTATGTGAGGTTGGGTATAAGTTAGTGATAAATTTTTTTTTTCCTCAAGATCATCTTCTACTGGTCGAGCAAGTTCCTCAGGGCACCATTCTAGTTTAAATCTAAATTTGATTCTCTATGTTTGTATATAAGTCCATGATAAAGGCTTCATTTTCATGTGATCATTTGCTAATGATGGAGCAAGCCCCTCATGGCATTATCTTAATTAAATATTAAATCCAAAACATTTGATTTTGGGTGTAAATCTACTTGTATATTTTCACTTTCTTTAAAAATTCCATATAATATATTGATATAGATTTGATTCCTCTTGTATTTTCATTCCTCTTTTGAATTAAAAAGAACACTTATGAGTCTTTTCAAAACTATCAATTTGGGAGCTTATATTATATTAGATTTTCACCCACTAATCTAAGAGTCATTATTTAGTCAATTATAAATCCATTTATGGTCAAATCTGAATGTCAAACAATCTTCTAGATTTAGTTGATCACTTCGGTCAATGCCAATATGCATGATTTACTTTTAAAATTCATCACACATATTGGGGTCCATTTTTTTACCCCATTTTTAATGAGGTCAAATATCTTCAAATTACCAATCTTTAAATTTAAGTTGGTAAATTAAATAAGATAAAAATTAGAGTTCTTAGTGAGTCTTCTAACTAGTTTCATTTGAACTTAAAGTTAAAATTACCCATCTTCATCCATATTTATCCTTTCATCTCTTAGGATTGAGCTTACCCTATTATGTATTATATGTAAGGCAATTGATTGTACACTAGGATTATTAGCTAGCAACTCACTCCAAGAAAGTTTAAGTTCATATTGTGAACACCTCTTCAATTTTTTCACAATTCTATTCAATTCTTTTAAAATTCAATAAGTCTAATTCTAAATTCTGAGGACAATAAGAGAATATATAACCTCAAGCTTATACATTAAATATAGTTGGCCCAATTATTTTTTTAGATCCATATGTTAATGAAAATCTTTAGTTTTTGCTTTAATCAAGAGTTTTTTATTAGAAGATGTAATTAATTATAATGGCTTACCACTATAGGGAGTCAACAACCAAAAATGAAATAAATATTTTCTTAGTTTCTTTATAAGGTAGGGGAAGACTTCTAGAACATAGATGTAAGCATTAAATATTGGATAATTTAAATGATATGTGAATTTTTTTTCCTTTAGGGCTAATTGAATATGCTCTATGTAGTGTATAATCATGAATGGAAAGTTTCTCTTCTTAAATTGATAGAGAAATATAAGTTTATCCTTAGGGATGGTACAATGTCAATCTATGCAGATTTTATTAAAGAAGCTCAAAATATAATTTTAAATAAAATTGTATGTGTCTTTACATTTTGGATGTTAAATTTGTTCACAATAAGCACTTGAGTGAGTCCTATAAACAGACTATCCTAAAAGAGAAGGGAGTCATTCTACTTGACCTAAACATAATATGTTAGATACATGCAAGAAGGTTATCATAAAAGCAGTCATGGGTGTATATGTAGTTCCTCAATTTATTCAATCCTTTAACATCGAATGTTTAAAGTTTAGATAAATGAATAAAAAATCAAAGAAATCACGGGTAAATATGAATTTAATATCCTTAAACATTTGTGTGCATGCGTCACGTAAGATAGGACAATACCATTACTGGGTTTCTCTATAAATAATGGCTTTGAACTAGCAAATACCTACATTTATTTCCATCTCATGAGAGTTGTATGAATTTGGTGAGATAGATCTTACCTTTAGTTAGGTGCATGTACTTTCAAGATGGAAGCCTTTAAAAGAGCCTGACATGTTTTAAGTATGGAGGCCTCAAATGTGGAATGAGCCTCACCAAGAAATATTTTCATGGAGAGGATGTGTGAGTATTTTAATCACTTTGATAGGTTCCAAGCACAATAGAGTGGTTAATTAGGGAAATTTTAATTTTATTTAAGGTTTTAACTTTTTTGCAAATAATTTCTTTATTTAATTGAAAGTTCGTGAGGGTGGTTAAACCCTAAAGAACTAGTCATGAGGCTAACCAAGAGGGGAGATGAATTGTTTATATTAAAAATTTCTAATCAAACAAAAAGTTAAAACCTCCTCATGCAAAAGTAGAACAAATTTTGCGATAACAAAAATCAGATATTTTTTTAAAACGAAGTTTAAACCAATCACTTTTCTTATTTGATTTCTTTCTTGAATTAGTTTTTTATTTTAAAACATATTTTTAACCTGTAAGTTGTCTGAGCTAGTATTAACAAATATCGACTTTCTATCTTTTTTGAATTTCAGCATTGTTAAAAATCAGGAAGAAATGAATTAATAATTCTAAAATATGGAAAAGGTAGAAAACTTATTTTATTGACCCTAGCTCAGACTCCTTATAGGTTAAATATTTTTTAGAAAAATAAATCTAATTCAAAAAATAAATCAGATAAGAAAAGTAATATTTAAAACTTTTTTTAAAAAAAAATTATGATAGAATAATATTTTAAAGTAATCAATCAAAATCATGAGTTTCAAAAATAAATTGTTTGAAGATATCAAGTGGCGCATGAATTTTTCTAAGATTTAAAGATTTGAAAGAGAAGGAAGATTATTTTTATGGACTCATTCTATACCTCTTTTTAATTATATGGTGCACTTTTTATATCTTTTTATTTTTAACACACTTTGGTGTATCTTGTAATTACTTAGCAGTTATTGCGCATCTTTTCATTTTTCTTTTGGACTCATTTTGTGCCTCTTGGCAGTTTTTGTAAGCTGGCTTTCTTTCAAAACCATTAAAGAATCTCAATTATGAGATAATATTCCATATATAAGAAAGGAATAAGCAACAAATCAGAATCATATCCATATGATAAATGCAATAACTTGATCAAAATAACTTGAAAGAGATTTAATGACTTTGACATTATTCATGTGAGATAGATTACTATAAGATGATAAAATATATCTCAATTTCAAAGTCAAGCTTTTAATTTGAAATAGATTTTGCTTCAAAAAGAAAAAATACACCCCTAAAGGAGCTAGAGAAAGAGAAATAATTATCGATGTTTATTCCTTTAACTGATTCAACGAAGTCAATCACTGCTTACAAATTTTTAAAATCAAAAGCAAGACAAAAATGTTATTTAAAAAATCAATATCATTAGTGACCATTGATTTGATTCTCTTAAAAACTCTGAAGGAAAAATAATAGAAAAAATAAAAAATATAAAACAAAAATTCATAGGCATAAACAGGCATGCAAATAACATAAAAACAAAATATTACAAAATACAAAGCAACAATTTCAAGCATTAATATCTATTACACCTAATCTGGTTCTTAAGATTTTGCTTCAAAGGCTAGTAATTTATAAAAATTTCAACAAGTTAGATTGCAATGGCTACATGGTGTAGTTCTATATCTCCTGTAATAACATGGTCCCTAACAAAATGATACCTTATGTCAATGTGTTTGGTCCTGAAGTGTTTGATTGAGTTTTTTGAAATGTAGATGAAGCTAGTGTTATCAAATGCCTATATGTAATCCTAAATCCAAAGTTGGTTCTCTTTAGAGATTTTCTTATTTCCTCCTTTTTGTGATGTCAAAAGGGGGAGTGGTGTATTGTTTGCATTTGTTTTTAGTAGAATTTGCTTTATTCTTTTGCTATTTTTTTATATCTCATTTAAAAAAAACAAAAAATACAACAAATTCCACTAAAAATATATGCAAACAGCACACTCCTCCCCCATTTGACATCACAAAAAGGAAAACACAAGAAAAATACTAAATAGAATAAAGTACAGAAAAGAGGACCGGTACAAACATATAAACAAATTGTGACAAATTCTAATTTTTAATCCACTCAAAAAGGAAATTTCTTATTTACTAAAAAGTTATTTGATCCCAAAAAAAATTTGTTTTTTTGTTTTAATTTATGATTGGTTTTTGTTTGTTTTTTTGTGTTGTTTTATATTCTTTTTATATTTTTATTTTTGTCTTGAAAAACTCATGATCATAGCATTCCGTGTCCTAAATTTTTCCAGTTATGCTCACATCTTCCTATATGATATGAACAAAGATACACCTCTTAGATCACAACGCATCCAACGGCTGATCTAAACTAATTATTAGTGATCATCCCATATGATTCATACATAATACTGGACAATCCACATGGCAAAATTAGCTGAAAGATTTGAATGTTGTTAGGTTGATCTATTATTACACATCATCACAGATGATACATGTTTTCATCCTGTACAATCCCTTTATTCAACAGTCATACTATTTTACTCCTCAGCATGATCATTCTATGTTTAATCATCCAGTACAATATCTGATCATCCTAAATGATGAGATTAACTTTTTTGACTGATCATCTCGACAAAATTATTGCACCTGATTTTCCTAAATGATCTCATGATCATCCTGGATGATATTCTCGATCCTATATAAACAACCAATCTCAAGCCTTATTCTTCACTCCAAGCATTCTAATTATCTTTTCTCTCATTCAAGCTTCCAATTCTTAAATATTTCTAGCAATAAACGATCTCGTGCACTCACAACAAGTTTTTTTAGGAGTGTTGTCAATTATTCATTTACTAAAGCAGCTGATGAAGCTGCTTATACCTGATACAAATCTGTAGGGATTAATCCTTCAAAAGTTATCAATCAGGAGGTGTTGACCTATCAGGTACTAGACCTCTTTGCCCACACCACTCTTTTCTTTATTCTTATACTTGCTTTCCCCTTCAATTCTAAACAACTTTTTAAATGTTTTGTTAGTCTTTGCCTGAATTTTAAATTTACTTCACTCTAATGTATGTTAATAAATGCCTTATAGAAATAACCTATCAATATTTTTTTTAATTTCTCTACCTTTCCACCACTGGAGACAAACTTCATATTTTGTCTTTAGATCATAAATTTAATTTTGGCCCTGGAAATACCCTTCTTAGAGAAACCAATGCCCCCTACCATGACTCTACAACCAGTACCTTATTGAAAGATGCCTGAACCACCTAGCATATTCTTTGCCCCTCCATTATTGCTAAAGCTTCTGATTGAA
Source organism: Dendrobium catenatum (assembly GCF_001605985.2). Taxonomy (NCBI): domain Eukaryota; kingdom Viridiplantae; phylum Streptophyta; class Magnoliopsida; order Asparagales; family Orchidaceae; genus Dendrobium; species Dendrobium catenatum. The sequence goes on along the minus strand of NW_021319766.1, from coordinate 15,771 downwards.
TCTATATTACTCCCACCCTATCATATATCACCTACTACATCATGGCTTATCGAGATTTTATTGTCGTTGATCTTCTAATTCACTATATTAAACATCTAACTAGCATTATGGATCCCAAACATAAAACAAAATCATATTATACAGGATGATCCACTAAGATTGTACTATATTATATAGTATATCTCATAAGATGATCCCCTATCATCCAAGATGAAAAACTATAATTTTCTTCTAATCATCCAAGAGAATCATACTAGACATCCTGAGAGGGTTACAGGATGATATGAAGATCTTCACCCATTATTCCAAGTCATACTGGATGATCAATATAGTATATTGAACAAATCAAATGGGATGATCAGAGGATCATATTAGACGATCTATATAAATTCTCACTGAAAGGGCTACTTTGTACTAATCATACAGAATGATATATAGATCATAATAAATGATCAGTTTCACATAATTAAAAATTATGGCTTCTTTTGGAGGCTCTCTATTTAAATAATTATATTAATCATTGAGTTAATCTTTTGTTATGGAGGAGAGGCAAGAGATATCTTAGAGAAGGGAGAGGAAGAGCTTAGGAGAGAGAGAGAAAGATCATTGTGAGGGGGAGTTGTGAGGGATTCCCAAAAGTTACTATAAGTAAGGTGTTCATCATCTTCAAGCTATTTTCCTACTTCCTGGGTGGCTCTAAGGGAGATCTTCATCAACATTAGATCTAGGTTCTTTGCCTTCACCAAGTTGGTGAAAAAGGATTTTTGAGGTTCTATGCCTACTCGAGGAGGGATTAAAAGGATTCCTAGATTCTTTGTCTTCACCAAGAGGGTGAAATGATTTCTAGGTTCTATACCTACTCTAGGAGGGAGCACAAGGATTCAAGGTTCTCTGCCTCATTGGGTCGAATGAAAGATTTTGTAAGGGCTTCTCCACCTTGCTAGGTGAGCAAAAGAAGAGTCACTTCTATTCAGTGCAATATTTGGAGAGGCAGTTTCCATGCAGTTGATGTTGGTCAAGTTGACTGAACTACTATAAATCTTGGTGTGTTCTTTCTAATTAATTTTTCCATTTTAATTTTCACTTTTTTCTGTGATTTTATCTGTATTGAAACTATCGAATTTTTGTTATTGCAAAATTAGTTCTACTTCAACATCAAGAGGTTTTAAGTTTTCATTTGATTAAGAAATTTGAAAATAACCAATTCACCCCCCTCTTTGTTAGCTTCGGGACTAGTTATTTAGGGTTTAACCACCCTCATGAACTTTCATTAACCACTTAGACCTTAAACCAACTAAGATAAACCCTCAATAACCTATAGACGTGAATTAATTTAGGTTTAAGGCATTTAATATAATGGGTTTGATGTGTACATTCATGAGACCAAGGCTAATTATGTAACACAGCTTCATGTAGGTTGACCAAGTTAACCTTTGGCCCATGTAAGTGGATTAGACAAGTATAATCCTTAAAATAAGTTGATTTGGTTTAATTGAGTGTGATCCATGGATCGATATAGTCTATAAAAGATCAATGCAATGGTTTGACCTATTAGGATACTTTGGCTCAGCTCAAATAAGTTGATTTGGTCAACCATTAGCTTAGGGAGCTAGGGTTGACATTTTTATTGTATGAAGTTCCTACGGTGGAAGTTTGTACCAAGGTTTGCTATTAACAAGCTAGTGTCATGCTTGGTGTAGTCTACTAGATAGGTATATTGTTAATTAGGGGTTTTAAAAGGTGTTGGATTAACAATTGAATTTTTTTAGGGCTTAGACCATTTTAGTGGTTTTTTAAGTTTAGTTTAAGGAGTTTGGGGTTCATTGTTAGGTGTAGGTCATATAGATCAGTCATTTTATCCAAGGTAGAGTACTAGGAAAGATAGGGTTTGATATGCCAAGGTAAAGAACATATAATTATGCTCCAACTATGTAATGAAGACATAACTTTATAACAATGTGGTATTAGGCTTGAGATGCAATTTTAAAGATTTAAGGTTTGAATGACGTAAGCTAAAAATAATTTCAACAAGTGGATCCCAAATAAATATGATTAATTTAAAAAGTAAATTGCGTGTTTTCCTATTGATAGAGATAATTAATTGAATCAAGGAAAATAACTTATGGCTCACATGACTATATCCATATATTGAGAATAAGTTTTAGGGAAATTTGACATTTGCCTAACCATATTAAAATAACAAAAGAGAAATATTTACTACTCACCTAAATAAGTAGATTTAATGGATCTCAAATTAGATATCACTCCTGAATCAAGTAATTTACTTGATACTCAAATAGGAGGTTTCTTTGAATGAGCATATTTATTGGATACTCAAATAGGAGGTCACTCCTAAATGAAAAATATTACTACATACTCCCAAATGAGCATATGTACTGAATATTCAACAAGGACGTTAATCTCTAATGAGCAAATTTACTAGCTACTTAAATTGGAGGTCACTCTAGAGTGACCAAATTAATTGGATAATAAAATGGAAGCACTATTGGAAAAATACTGATTTCTGGCAAATTTTCCAACGAAAAAAAATCTGACAGAATTTCCAGTGAATTTTTTGGCGAATTTTTTGTGTAATATTTCTGGAAGATTTTCTAGTGTATTACTGATGGATTTTTTGGTTGTATTTCCAACAGATTTTCCACCAAATTTTCTAGAAGAATTTTCGACATATTTTGGATGAAATTTTAAATTTCCTGGAAAATGATTACTAGAAAATCAAATAAATTTTAAAAAATTTAATATTAAAAAATTATTTATTAGAAAATTTAAAAATTTATTTTAAAATGTATTTAAAATTTTACAAAAATGATTATTAAAAAATTTATTGTTAAATTAAATATAATAATTATTTTGATCTAAATTAATTTTAATTATTTTAAATAAAATTAAAATAGCTAAGCTTTTATAAATTAATTTAATTATTTTCTATTTTGTTAAGTTTATATTTTATTAAGCTTATTTTTTAAATATATTAATTATTTTAAATTTAATATTAGTTTTTCAATATTGGCGTGGTGGTATGGTGGATGTGCGTGATTAGGAGGGGCGGGGTTCAAATCCCACCTGGTGTAGGCATGTGGGAGGGTCAGGGGCAGGTCAGCACCGTTTCACTTCAGCTTGAGCTAGGTAAAGTGCATATGCAGTATGTCATGTTGGTCAAAAGGTAGGCCTGCCGGGGTAGGGGGTTGGGCAGGGGCAATGGGCTGTTCGGTGGAGGTAGTGGGCTCAGAGCGTTAATTTTTTTTCATTTTCTTATTTTTCGGATGGAGTATATCCTTTGGATAATTTTTTGATGATTTTTCTACTAGAAATTAACTGGAATTATTTTTGACGGATTATTTTGTGCCTATAACATTTTTTCACTGCATATTTTATAATAAAAAAATCATTAGAAATCCACCATAAATTCTAATTTTCAATGGATTTTGGACGTTTTAAGATGAAATTTGTCTGCCGGGGGTGTGCATTTTTCGTGTAGTGGAGGATACTCTCAAATGAGCAATTTACTAGATACTCAAATGTTAGGTCACTCTCAAATGAAGAGATTTAATGGATACTCAAATGGGAGGTCACTACCAAATGAGCATATTTTCTTAATAATTAAATGGGAGGTCACTCTTAAATGAATAGATTTATTAGATATAATCATATGTGAGGATATTTCTTTTGCTCCAGACATCACTGAGCATCCCATCTCTTTTCCAAGGAAGAAAATAACACCTTTTACACCACTTCTCTCTCAAAAAGGCGACCTCATTCTTCTACTCATAGAACAACAGAGATTCCTACACATCTAGCATTCACGCTAAGCAAAGAGTCTTCCATAATAAGACTCTCCAAAACAATTTGACCAAAGAGCTCTCACTTGAAATAACTTGAGGTAACCTTGTGCACTTCTTTCACACAAGATCTCTTGGACATCCTTGTGAGAAATTTTTCATGTTCTCACGAATCTTTGTTACACTCTCTCTCAAACTATTGAATAATTCTCTTTATAATTTTCTAAGAGAATCAATGGTCACTCTTTAGGAAGAACTCACTCTCTGAATATCAATCATGTTCTCTATACTATTAGTTAAGTATTTATAATAGGGGCATAAAACAAGCCCTAAAATTTTGATTAAGGAAATCACTTAGGCTGATTATACAATATGATACTATCATATAGGATGATCTATTCAATATTACCAACTTAGAGAGTTGGGTCATCTTATCTAAATGTTATTTATGAAAAAAAGTTCTTTATATTTATTTTATTATACTATTTAAGATCATACAATACAAAATTTATTTTGATTTTACACCTTTATTTTGTTCCAAAAGGTAACTATTAATACAAGAAATAAAGATTTGTACAGTATCAATGGGTTTGTGTAGTATGATTAGTTCAATTGTTAAATTTATCTATTTTTAAAATTATCAAAAAATAATAAATTTAATTTGATATAATTGATCATCTGGTATGATATAGATTGTATAATTTGATTAGTTATGTATATACTAAATTATAAATTTATGCTAATTAATGCCACTTGAGTTTCATAAATTACTGGAAGATCATTCATATCATGCATTATGATTTAGATCATATAATATGACTGATAAAGAATCAAGTGTTTTAGCTTACTCTTAATGTTCTTTATATTGACTTGCATTCATGTGTGTGTGCTTGGTTTTTCAACACACTATATGCATGAGCAACAATAAAATCAAGAAAATAAAGATTAAAATTACCAATTAACTCACACTTCATATCTCAATCTTCTTATCATTGATTGTCTTCATATATTCAATTTTTTAGCTACATCTGGTCATCAACTTGATTACATCACCCGTATACAAAATACTACTATCCTTCTTTTACATGTAATGTTAGTATAAAAATCAAAATCTTGAACACATAACTAAGCTTGTGATTAGTATAACTAATAATATTAGTAATCATTTAAACCCTTGTAAACACCAAGCTCATGAATTTTAATAATCTCACACTTTTTGATGTAGACAAAAATTTTGTTTAAATTAACATTATAAGACAATTTTATATTAATTTCTTATTTTCAAATTTAACCAAACTCTTTTCTCCCTCCTAATTCATGTCTTAAGAAAATGTAAAAAGAGAGGAAATAATTTAGAAATAAAGACAAATAAAACTTTATTTTATTAAAAACAATGCTACATAGAAACTACTTCAAAGTCAAAAATAAACTTCTCCCCATTTTGAAATAAACACAAACACAAAATAGAAGGATCGTCATAAAATATAAAAACACCACACAATTGAAAAAACTTGTAACAAACAAATAAAATAAAGGCATACATCACTTAATAATTATTAAGTCTTTTATTTGGTGGTGGAGGTGGAGGATAAAAATATTTATGAAGGAGGAAGAATCTCTTCTAAAAAAAAGTATGGTCCTCCCTAAGCTAATGGTGCATCTCCTCCAATTACTAATTGGACCATTGTATATCTTCATCCAGTTCAAGCTCGAGGTGAGCAAAGTGGTCTATTCATGGATCTTGTGGGTATGATATGTTTGGGGAGGAGGGGTTTGAGCTGGTGATCACACATCTTTTTCTTCTTCTCCTAAATGTACCTACCCATGTCTCTCATTATAGATGAGGTGAAAATATTATTCATTAAACTAAGATGGTAAGTGGTCTGGCTATACGAGATACGTGAGGTTATATCTCTTTTTAATTATGTAAGTTATGATATGTTCATACTACATTATTTAACTTTTTGTGGGACTATGAATCCTAATAAATATAAGATTCTCTATGTGTCGAATCTATATATCTATTACATTAAATTTCATTCAAGTTATATATAAGGAGGTGACCAAGGAAAAAGGTATGTGATATTAATCCTATCTCCAATTTTTTGAATAACTATGTTCTGAATTACATTATGAGTGACATGTGTATTTTACAAGATGGTGCCAACAATTGGCTAGTCATGGTTGAGTGGGCTATTCTTATGTGTTAGATTAACATTTATCTAATTTTAGTGTAAATAAAGTGCAATGTCATATTATTTGACACTATTATTGAAAATATGTAGGTGGTCATGTATTTCCAAATCATTGATAGCAATCTAATGATAACAGAAAAAGACTCCATGGATGTCTTATCGCTTGTAATCCTAATTTTAACAAAATATTCATGAAGGCGTTCATGAAAGTTTGTGAAGCATGTTAAAACTCTAAGAACCATCCCAATGCTAACCAAGAGGGTGTGAATTTTTAATTTTTAGAAATTTCTTTAATAAAAAGAAAAATCTTTTTAAAACATGATGCGTAGGAAAATTAATTTCACAACAAAAAACCAAATCAGAGTTTTCAACCACAAAGTAAATCATAGAATAGTGCATAAAATTAAAAATGTGTAAAAGTAAAAAGAACGAACACAACAGATTTTATAGTGGTTCGGTCAAATCTAACCTACGTCCACTCCCCAAAAATCTCCATTCCAGTTATTACTCTAAAAGTGGTGTCTCTCCCTTTGCTCCCTTATCAAGGAAGAGAAGCCCTTACAAAATAACTTTAACCATCCTGGTGTGGTGGAACAAAATACTTTTACATCATCTCGGTGATGGAAGTGAGCCTTGAATCTTTTGCACCCTCCAAGTGATGGCAAAGAATAATTAATACTTTTTCTCCCTAATGGAGATGGCAAAGGACAACGAACCAAGTGCTACAGAATGTTAAGAGAGTCGCTATTTGCATGTTTTACATTCTTGTAACTTGTATAATTTTGATGATTTCAAATATTATTGTTTTATGTATAGTTATCTCCTAAAACTTTTTGGAAGAGTTGTTTTTGCTCTTGTGTGTACTAACATTTCAGGAAAATCAAACTCTAGACTACAAAGATTTCAAATCAAATTCAGCATGAGATACTTTATGTATTTAAAACTTGTATTTTTATTTAAATTAAATTTGAAAGGGAGTGATTGTAGTTGAGTGAATACACACACACACACACACTTTAGGAGATCTTGAGAAATTTGTACGGGACGAACATAGTTTGTACGGGACGATCAAGTCAGTTATCTCCTTGTAAGAGCAATGGAACGAATGGGAATTGAAGAAAATTTTTCTAGGTCCTGATCGTCCAGGACGAAGTGTATTCGTCCCAGGACGAAATGTTCTCTAGAAAATTTTTATTCAAAAATGAAGTGTATTCATTCTAGAAAGAGTTGCTCTCTGGAGTATTTTCTTCCAGGACAAAGTGTATTCATCCCGGGATGATTTGCTCTCTGGAAAAATTTTGTCAGGACGAACCCATATTCTTCTAAGGATGAAGTGAACTGACTCTCAAAATTAAGTGACGTTCTGTAGTTTTTGGGAACCGACCTATGGAATAATCGTTTGTACCAGATGAACTTAGTTTGTATGGAATGATGTGTGTGTACGAAGTCATTTCGTACCCATATACATTAGGTTCGTTTCCAACGCATTTAAGTAAAATCGTCCAGGACGATCCACTATCGTACGGGACAATCCAATTCATATTGACTTGAATATTTGTAGTTTTTGGACAGTTTTTTGTGTCTTTTCTATAAAAAGTCCAATCTCAACTACCACTTAATCTTTTTGTCCACTGATCTTCGTACCTATTGAAAGAAGAGTCAGGAGAGAGTGTAAGAGAGTGTTCGAAGGAGGATTCTTACTACTGGAGAGTGAAGGCTTCATTTAGTATCAAAGGTAATAATCTTTATTTTTTATTTGTATTTACTTCACTCTTTTCTTTCATCCTTCTAGATTTCTTATGAGAAGATCTGTCAAGAAGATCCGGTTCTCTGTCGACACTTAAAGAGTGTGAACAGCCTAAGGGTTGTCTGCCCACACTTGGAGAGTGTGAACAGTCGAAGGGTTCTCTGCCCACACACTTGGAGAGTGTGAACAGCCAAAATATTCTCTGCCTACACCGGGAGAGTTTAAAAGGATGAAGGTTCTCTGCCAACACTGGGGATAGTGTAAAAGGATGACATTTCTCTGCCAACACTAAGGATAGTGTAAAAGGACGATGGTTCTCTGTCAAACTGGGTAGTGTTGGAAAGAGTTTCTGTAAAGGCTTCTCCACCTTGTTGTCGGTGCTAAAGGATAGTCACTAGTGGTATTAGTGCAATACTAATGGGGTGCCTCCATGGAGTGGATGTAGGTCAAGTTTGACCGAACCACTATAAATCTTGTGTCTTTTTTTTTCGTTCCTTTTTATTTTATTGATTTTTGTTTCTAATTTGTGGTTGAAAAATCTATTTCTACAAAACTCATTAAAATTTATTTTTTGATTTAAAAAATTAAAAAGAGGGATTAATTTTTAATTACCAATTCACCCCCCTCTTGGTTATCCGCTGTGACATAAGCTTAGGTTTAATAACCTAATTCATAGTGATCGAGTTTCAACAAGTGGTATCAGAGCTTTATTTCAAAATTATAAGTTTAGACTAGTTTTTTATTAACGTAGATGGCTACATTTGGAAATCGAAATACACCCGAGGGTTACTCTATAACTAGACCTCCAATATTCGACAACATACCTTTTGATTTTTGGAAAACACGTATGTCTATATTTTTACAGTCACTTGATTATCGTATGTGGATCTTAGTTTAGGAAGGGTATACAAAACCAGCTAGATTAGTTGACAGAGTTAGAGTTGAAACACCTTTTGCGGACTAGATAGTAGAAGAATGTGACTTAGCATAACTAAATGTCAAATGCTTAAATAGTTTCTTTTGTGCTTTAAAATCAGAAAACTACATGCGGGTGTCCACTTGAAAAAGTGTGAAGGACATATGGGATAGACTTTGTATAACTTATGAAGGAACTGATGAGGTTAAGTAATCTAGACTTAATATCTTGTTGCATGATTATGAACTATTTTGCATGAAACTAAATGAATCCATTTCTGATACGTACACAAGATTCACACAAATAGTCACCTCTTTGCATGCACTAGGTAGGGAACTAATAAATGATGAAATGATTAATAAGATTCTTTGTCATTTGTGTACTACTTATGATGCTAAAATTACTGCAATTACAGAGTCTAAAGATCTAAACATTTACTTTATTGACAATCTTCTTGGTTCTCTAATTACTTACGAGAAAGAAGTTAGTCAAAAAAAGATTGATACAGGTGAACCATGAAGGGAGAAGAACATAGCACTAAATACAGAAGAGTCTGAGAGTGAACACTCACAACCTGAGGATGAAAACGACATTGCATTGATGACTAGACAATTCAGAAGCTTTCTAAAGAGGAAGCAGAAGAGACACCAGCATTAGAAAAGAGGTAAATTTAATAGAAATGCCAAGATTTCAAATGATGTGATTTGCTATGAGTGCAGAAAACCTAGTCATATCAAGACTAAATGCTCAAAACTCAAAGCTACTCCTAGAAAGGAGAAGGTAGAGGAGAAACTAATTTTAAAGAATGGCAAGAAGAAGTTTCAAAGAGCTTTCTGGGCGGACTAAGCTTCAGATTCATCAGAGACTAAGAAGGAAGAAGAAGTTACTAATCTGTGCTTAATGGCCGATAGTCTTGATCATTCATATCAAGAAGAGGTATGTGACTTAACCTATGATGAACTTTTTGAAGTTTCTGAATATATGCATGATGCATATAGGAAATAATGAAAATGCATGCTAGTCTAAGTTTAGAGTTTGAAGAATTACAAAAGGAACATAAAATCCTTAGGAAAGACCATGCTTTAATTGATGACAACCACATGAAATTACTTGATGAGTTTGACAACTTGAATAAAAATATGAAATTTAAAATCATCCTATGCTGAACTTGTAAAAGATTTTAAAACTTTTAAGGATGAATCGGAGAGCAAGATTTATAGATCAAATTATACAAATCGAATTTTGAAAGATATGAATTCATTTTACAAATTAATGATAAAATCTCTCGAGGATAATAGGATACCCCCTAAACTTGAAGATTTTACTAATCCTATTTTGTATCCTAAATTTATACATTCCCTTAATAGACAGATGAATGGTTGAAGACTTAGGAATCCATTTCTAAAAGTCAAATGTAATAATTGTGAATTATTTGGAGATATAGCTCACACCTATACTTTGAAGATGAAAATTTATTTTGTGTGGAGACCTAAGATGTATAGACCTAGATATATCATACATGCATCTGATTATAAATTGCCAAAAGAAGAACTCAAACTTATTTGGGTTCCTAGGTCTAACATTTGATAATTTTGCTGGGTCGCTCTCACACAAGACCTCGTGAGAGCATATGGTATCTGGACAGTAGATGTTCAAAGCATATGACTGGAGATACTGTACAATTCATATCGCTGGAAGCCAGGAGTAGAGGCAAGGTTACACTTGGAGATAACACCATAAGAAAGGTGGTTCATCATGTATGATTGGAAATCTTAATAAATTTTACATTGATAATGTGTTATTAGTAGAAGGCTTAAAACATAACATGTTAAGTATATGCTAGCTATTTGATAAAATATATTGTGTGAAATTTTTTCCTACTAGCTGCATATTAAGCCTAAATGGTAAAGATGTTTTGAATGGTAAAAGGGTAAATAATATTTATATGCTAGACTTGAATTATATTCAATCTCCTACTTTTTTTTTAAAACTGTATCTGATGAGTCATGGCTTTGGCATAGGAGACTTTGTCATTCTAGCATGAAAAACCTCATAAGAATTATCCAAAAGAACTTAGTGAGAGGTATACTAATACTAGACTTTACTAAAGACCACCTTTATGATGCATGTCAATTAGGAAAGCAACTGAAGTCCTCATTTCAGTCCAATAAGGATCTTAAAACTAGTAAAGCATTAGAGATTTTACATATAGATCTTTTTGGACCAGTTGGAACTGTGAGTCTAGGAGGAAGGTATACGGATTTGTGATTGTGAATGATTACTCAAGATTCACATGGGTTAGATTTCTATTTCATAAGAGTGAATCATTTGAGGAATTTAGAAACTTTTTGACTTGGATTCAAAGAAAATTAGGGTGTGAAATTATTTATATACAAAGTGATCATGGAGGAGAGTTTGAGAATGAGAAATTTGAAGAATTTTGTAAGGAGAAAGGAATTGATCACAATTTTTCTATACCTAGAACCCCTCAGCAGAATGGGGTGGTCGAAAGAAAAAATAAAATATTAATAGAAGCCGCCCGAGCAATGTTGGCTAAATACTCACTTCCAAAATATTTTTGGGCTGAGGCGGTTAGCACTACATGTTATGTTCTGAATAGGGTGAATGTGAGATCTAAACTAAATAAAACACCCTATGAGTTGCTAAAAGAAAAAACACCTAATTTATCTCATTTGCATGTTTTTGGTTGCAAGGTGTTCATTCATAATAATGGAAAATCTGCCTTAGAAAAATTTAATCCAAAATCTGATGAAAGAATTTTTGTTGGATACTCAAGTGTTAGAAAATCTTATAGAGTATTCAATAGAAGAACTTTGATAATTGAGGAGACCACACATGTTGTATTTGATGAATCTGGAAATATGGAAGAGCCAAATGTTATAGAATATGAGATTGAGATTAACTCCCAAAAGATTGATAAAATAAATTTGGAAGAAAATTTGGAAGAAAATGTGAAAGAAAATTTGGAGATAGAAAACCCTTTTCCTAGAGATTTGAGATTTTCTAAAAACCACTCAAGAGAATTGATTATAGGTGAGCCAAGTGAGGGTGTAAGGACTAGGCGTGGATTAAACAAAGAAGTCAATCATTCTGCCTTCATTTCAACTATAGAACCAACAAATATTGATCAAGCACTTTCGGATGAATTTTGAATTTTGGCCATACAAGAAGAGTTGAATCGATTTGTAAGAAATAAAGTTTGGGAATTAACTACAAGGCTAAAGGATCAAAGTGTAGTTGGAACTAAGTGGGTATTCAAAAAAAATGAATAACTTAGGGGTAGTCATTAGAAATAAGACTAGATTAGTTGCTAAGGGGTATAATCAAATTGAAGGGATTGATTTTGAGGAGACTTTTCCCCTATAGCTAGACTTAAAGAAATTAGGGTTTTGCTAGCTTTTGTCTGTTTTAGAGGATTCAAATTGTATCAAATGGATGTAAAAAGTGCATTTTTAAATGGGGTAATTTAAGAAAATATTTTTGTAGAACAACCACCAATGTTTAAAAATTCTAAATGCCCAAATCATATTTTTAAGTTGAAAAAGGCATTATTGGATTGAAACAGACACCTAGGGCTTGGTATGAGAGGTTTAGCACCTTCTTACTTAAATGATCTTTTGAAAAAAGAAGTGTAGATAAAACTCTCTTTTTAAGGAAATGTGGAAAGGATATACTCATTGTTTAAATTTATGTGGATGATATCATTTTTGGATCTTCAAATAAAAATTTTTGTGATGATTTTTCTAAAACAATAAGTTGTGAATTTGAGATGAGTCTAATAGGAGATTTAAGTTACTTTCTAGGATTTAGCATTAAGCAAATTGAGGAAGGTATATTTCCTAGTTAGTCAAAGTATGTTAAGGACATCCTCAAAAAGTATGAAATGCACAATGCAAAACCTTTTAGTACACCAATGAGTTTCTCAATTCAGTTGGATAAACACCCTAAGGAAAAATCTGTTAATCAAAAGAAATTTAGAGGGATAATTAAATCTTTACATTATTTGACTGCTAGCTGACCCGATATCATGTTTAGTGTTTGCTTATGTTCTAGATTTCAATCAGATCCAAAAGAATCACATTTGACAGCAATGAAATGGATTTTAAGATATCTGTTAGGAACTCAAAACTTAGGAATTTGGTATCCTAAGTTTAGCTCTTCATTTGAAATAATTGGTTATTCAGATTCTAACTTTGCACATTGTAGGTGTTGAGTCTAGTGAATAGGTTGTTAAACCTAAGTTAATATCCCAAAGCTACCAAGAGGGGGGTGAATTGGAATTTAAAAATTTTCCTTCTTTTGATAAATTGAACCGAAATTAAACTTTTATTAATTTTTATAAAAAGTTTATCAATCATAATTTTAATACACAAAATTAAATGCAGAAAATAAAAAGCAGTAAAATAAAAAGACACGATTTATAGTGGTTCGGTCTAAACCAGACCTACATCCACTCCCAGAGGCACCCTTTGAGTATTGCACTAATACCAATAGTGTCTCTCCTTTTGCACCCACAGCAAGGCAGAGAAGCCTTTACAAACACTCTTTTCACCACTACCCGGTGTGGCGGAGAACCGTCATCCTTTTACTCTTTCCCTAGTGTTGGCAGCGAATCGTCATCCTTTTACACTCTCCTAGTGTGGGCAGAGAACCCTTCAGCCTTTCACACTTTCCAAGTGTGGGCAGAGAACCCTTCGTTCTTTCATACTTTCCAAGTGTCGGCAGAGTACCGGATCACCTTGACAGATCTCTTTCTAAGAAATTTAGAAGGATGAAAGAAAAAGAGTGAAGTAATCTCAAATCACAAGTAGGAAATCTTACCTTTGAACACCATGCAAAGCCTTCACGCTCCAGTGGTAGAAATCCTTCTTTGAATGTTCACTCTCACTCTCTCCTTTTCTCTTCTTCCAATAGGCACGAAGATCAATGAGCGAAAAGATTGGTTGGAAGTCTAATTTGAACTATATATACAAAAGACAATAAAAATTGCCCAAAAATTGCAAGTTTTCAATTCTGTACGCAGTGGATCGTCCCGTACGATCGTGGATCATCCGGGACGATTTTACTTAAAGTGTCGGAAATGATCCTAATGTATATTGGTACGAACTATGTTCATACACGCTTATCGTCCCGTACGAACTATATTCGTTCGATACGAAACGGTTATTACATAGGTCGATTCCCAAAATTCTACAGGACATAACTAACTGACGTAAGTCGATTCAGTTCGTCCTGGAACGAACAGGTTTCGTCCTGGGATGATTTTATACAGAGAGTTTTGTCCAGGGATAAAAATTTATTTCGTCTTGTACTCTCTCATATAGAGAGTTTCGTCCAGGGACGAAAATTTATTTCATCCTGTACGATCTTATATAGAGAGTTTCGTCCAGGGTCGAGAATTTATTAATTTATTTCGTCCTGTAAGATCTCATACAGATAGTTTCGTCCCGGTACGAACCATATTTTTTGTTTGGACGAATAGTGCAAGGTGAAAATCCAGAGACGTTCGTCCCGGGATGAATATTAAATCTGTCCTGGATGATTAGGACTTAGAAAATTTTCTACCCGCCTGTTCGATCCATTACTCTTCTGAGGGTTAATTGACATGATCGTCCCGTACGAACCAGGTTCATCCCATATGATCAGTTCACAAAAAATGTCCCCCAAGAGTGTGTGTTGTGATTTTTCACTCAATTACAATCACTCCCTCTCATTTCAAAACTTGTAATTTACAAATGAATAATTTGAAATCTTCATCACTTGGAGTTGATTTTCCTGAAATGTTAATACACACTAGAGTAAAAACAAATCTTCCAAAAAGTGTTAGGTGATATAAAAAACAATAATATTTGAAATCATCAAAATAATACAAGTTGCAAGAATGTAAAACATGCAAATAGCAACTCTCTCTACAGTAGGGTGGATAGAAAGAGCACTTCTGGAACATGCCAATTTATTAGAAATTCTCTAGTCTCTTAGTCCAGTAGAAAACAGAATTTAGTAGCCCTATCTATTGCAGAAGCTGAATACATTGCATTAGGAAGTTGTGTGGGACAAGTTTTTTGATTGAAACAACAGTTAATTGATTTAGGATTAACTATAGGCACTATTCTAATTTATTATGATAACACTAGTGCTATTTATATTTATTAAAATCCTATTCAACATTCAAGATCCAAACATATAGACATATGGCATCATTTCATAAGGGATCATGTATCCAAAGGAGAAATTGAACTCACTCATGTTTCTACTGAAAATCAACTTGCTGACATTTTTACAAAACCTTTAGCCTTTGAAACTTTCAATGCATTAAGAACAAGGCTTGATGTGACTGATTTGAATGTTTAAATAAAAATATTTTTGCAATATTGATGCTTGTTTACTAGTTAATGTGTTTGTGTGTTTTTATGTGTTTATGAACTTGTATGTGTAATTTTCTTTATTTAGAGTTTGTATTTTTTTTTTAGTGCGTTTGTGTTTTAGTTTTTTTATTGAGTGCAAAAATATGAAAATTTTGAGTGACAATCGTCCGGGACGAAATTTTTTCATACGGGACGATTTGTGTAGTGTGACAAACTGTCGGACTTTGAACCATTTGAGTGCCATTTTTAGTGTTTTATTATCACTTTATTTGTACGAACATCATGATCGTCCGGGATGAAATATTTTTCAAACGACAGGATGAATAAATAAAGCGGTTGAATGGATAAGGTAGTTTTTAATACGAACTTCGTACGTACGAACCTTTGGTTCGTCCGAACTAACACATATTGGTTCGATGGAGGGGACCGTTTCAACTGTCATTAAAATGATCATAAGTTCAGATCATCCCAAGACGAACACGTGTTCGTCTGTACGATCAGTATGTTCAAAAGTCTGTATGAAATGACGCTTCGTAAGTTGTATTGATTACGAAAAGCCTTTCATTTTGATGCATTGGTTCATCCATACAAAATATTTTTGTACGGGATGAATCAAAAAATTTGTACTATACAAAATTTTTTTTTCATCTGGTATGAACATATCGTTTTCAATAAATATAAGGGCTTTTGAACTCAACAGTCACACTCAAAACTTCACTTTCAATCT
>NW_021319765.1:3601-7354 GCF_001605985.2 Dendrobium catenatum | reverse complement strand
CACCCCCCCTCTTGGTAGCCTTGAGATATTAACTTAGGTTTAACAACCTGTTTACTAGACTCAATACTTTTTCTTCCTCCTAAAGCTGGCAGAGAACCACAATTAGATGTTGAATCCTTACCTCTACCGACCCTTCCACGGACAAGAAACTCTAGACGAAGAAGAAGCACAACGATCCTTGAAGAAACCCTTGTGAATCCCCTCACAAGGTCCCCCTCACAAGATCCTCTCTCTCTCCCTCTCTCTCTTTCTCTCCTCAAGGTCTTCTCAGGTCAAGGCAGCTGCAAAAGATTGTTCAAAACGTTGAACAAGAGCTCTTAAATAGAAGAGCTTCAAAGGACCTCATTAATTGCAAGTTGCCGACAATATCGTCCAGGCCAATATGGACATCGTCCTGACCGATCAGTACAAATCTCAAAAGATCGGCCAGAGCATCGCCCTGAATGCAAACTGGACGATTTAAAATTGGCTTGATTGTCGAGGCCGATCTCACGATCGTCCCGGCCGATCAGTTCAAATCAGAGGAAAATTGCCAGAGCATAACCCTAAATTTGAGCTGGCCGATATTTATCGTCCAGAAGTAACTAAGCTTTTTTGAATAGATCGTCCTGGCGAATCCTGCGATCGTCCAGGATGATATGATTATATCAATCACCCTTAATTACTCCCTTGATTTCCTGATCAATTAAGACATAATTTGTGAATATTGTCGAGGCCGATTAATGATCGTCTTGGCCGATTATTAAAAAATACAGAATTCCTTAATTGTCTATGGCGGCAACTTCTTTCTATTTTGAGCTTATCGTTCTGGCCGATACATGTATCGTCCAGGACTATCTTTTGATGACGGCTGCCTTAATTAAGAATCCTTATTTAGATTTTCTGTTTTAAGCCCGATCGTCCAGGACAATGTAAATATCATCCTTGCCGATATGAGTAAAAACAGAAATTCTAAGTCTCTCAAGTGTGTGTGTAGGGTTACTTAGCATCAGTCTCTTTGAATGTTACAAATAGACTCAAGAAGAGAAAAACAAAGTACAGACTGACTCAACCCTAAACCTACGCAATCTTGAACTGGCTTCGTTTGTTCGTCTGATCTTCGAATCCTAAAAAGTTAGAAGTAACAGGCAGTCCAAGAGAATCAATAGTATTTTTCAATCATCAAAACATAAGTCATGAAAATAGATTTGCAACAATTGGCTCAATTTTCTTCCTCCTAGAGAAGGCAGAGAACCTCGGCTCTTTTTTCTCCCTCCTAGATAAGGTAGAGAACTTCAAGGATTGAACTTAGAAGCTTCTTTCACTAGAAAGCTCCCAAAATACTCATAAATGCCATAGGAGGAGGAAGGGTGCAGCTAGCCCGAAGAAACCGTGTGGTCCACTCACACTACTTCTCTATCATTCTCAAGCTCACCTTATCCTTCTTTTCACAAATCCTAATTTTCTTCTCAAAATAACCCTCTTAGTATTCCTCCTTCAATCACATTCCTCTCCCAACATTCTTCAGAAAAAATAAAAAAACATTTCTTTTTATAATATGCTTCAAGAAACCCTAAAAATTCAAGTTAGCTATCATTATTCATAACATATGATCCATGTTTGTACAGTACGATCAGTTCAAAACTAGTCACATCCAACACGATGTAAACAGTTATTCAAACGAATTGTTCAAATTTTAAAAATGCATCTTACAGTACAATCTGTTTGATTTTATCTATTAGTATGGGATGACTGGGATGACTGAAAGTCATCTCTATTAGTCATCCCATATTGTTTTCATCGTACATTACGATTAGTTATTTTTAGGTCAATTGTCCAGTATGATATGAATATTGTACACTACAATTAGTTCAAAAATTATAGTTTCATTTGGTATGATCTTTGGGATGACCAAATTTATCTCTGCTAGTTGTTTGGTACGATAGACATCTTACAATAGAATTAGTTTAAAAATTTTGTTTCCTTTGGTACAATCTTTATGATGACCATATTTTATCTCTGTTAGTCATCTGGTATAATCTATATTGTACAATATGATTGACTATCATTAATTAAAACTTAATTTGATTGACTAATTATGATGATTAATTTTAGAAGATTTCAAATACTTGTACAATATGATTCACATCGTACAATATGATTGGTTCAAAAATAAATTTAAAAAAACTTAAATTAATTTAGGGCTAGGGTTTTCAAATTGAAAAGAATTATACAGTATGATCCAGATTATACAGTATGATTAGTTCAGAGAACCTAATTTTTCAATTAGCTGTTAGGCCTATTTTTAGATAATAGATCATAGAGTATGACTAAAAATCATATAGTATGATTTAAAATCATACAGTACGATTTGTTAAAACAATTTTACTTTAAAAAAATCTCTCCCCTGTGTGTGTGCATGATCACACAATTTTTATATACTTTGTATGGCCAGACTCAAGAAATAAAAAATAAAGAAAATAAAAATTACAGACTCCTTTACATCCTAGTTTACCCAATCTTGAATCTTCATCATTCTTGAATGATGTATATCTTTCCTAAAATGCTAGTGGTCACATATAAAAGTAGCATCTAAATTACTTAAGGAAGAATGTAATAATTCAATCAATCTTATTTATTATCATCAAAATTAAAGATTAGGGATCCTAGATTGTAATAAAATCAAACCCTAAAACCTCCTATAATGCATCTTAAACACCATTAGGAATGTATTAGACTCAAATCTAAGCCTTGGTCCAGCATAGTTGACCAAGTCAACCTATTTTTAACCAAATTGCCCTTTTAAGGCTTAAATGGTCATTTCAATCTAAATGACTTCAACATTATATGGAACCATCTCCATTGAATTTAAAATGTCATTTTGGACCTATTGGACCCAAACTCAGTCCTTAGTCTGACCTAGTTGATTAAGTTAACCAGGTTGATCAATGTTGGTGGAATTTTGAAAACAGGTTTTGAAAAAATGTTAGTTTTCTTTGGGGATTTTAAAATTAAGATTTAATTCTAATTCTAAGGTCGAATCAACTTGTTAGAAAAATTATATCACCCCGAAGGATGAAAATAAAATCTCATAGCGGCGTTCAGACTTAGAATTATGAGACTTATCTTAAATATCATGATCGGATTCTAAAAAAAAAATTCACATGATCCCGAGAGAACATAATGAAATTTAACTAAATATCCAATTATAATATTTAAGAAATATGATTGTCAAATTCACATCCAAAGTCTTATCAGAGAAGGATGTATCTCCCCGAAGGGAGATAACACCATCCAATGATAATCCTTCTAATGTAATAACGACAATAATTTTTTTTCCTTTTCCCAAAGAAATCTAATAAGGTTTTGGAAAATCAATTTTAAAATCGAGTGCATGTGTGGTTCCAAATCTCCTATGAGCGCAAGCCCTCGTAGTTAATTATATCGTAGGTAGATATAATCTCCTACGAAAACTCCCGATTAAAATGGTAGCAGAATTTCGTTAGATTTTCTAGCAGTGATATCAAAAAGAGAGGAATTTTGGAAATTCAATAGGGAATGGGTCAAAATTGAACCGTTATTGACGGAGTTAAAGGAGGAAAGGTAGGGGACACTTTGAGATTCTGGAACCATCCGGAAGTGTCCCAACTTAATCTAAGTGTTGGGCTTTATATTTTAGGATTAAAATGATATTTAATTAGAGTTGAATGTTTTATTAGAAATCTTATAATCAAAGTTCTGCCCCGGATCCTAAATTTAATTTGGACACTAGAC
>NW_021319765.1:0-3501 GCF_001605985.2 Dendrobium catenatum | reverse complement strand
AGATTGTACTGTAAGATGCATTTTTAAAATTTGAACAGTTCGTTTGAATGATTGTTTACATCGTGTTGGATGTGGCTAGTTTTGAACTGATCGTACTGTACAAACATGGATCATATGTTATGAATAATGATGGCTAACTTGAATTTTTAGGGTTTCTTGAAGCATATTATAAAAAAGAAATGTTTTTATTTTTTCTGAAGAATGTTGGGAGAGGAATGTGACTGAAGGAGGAATACTAAGAGGGATATTTTGAGAAGAAAATTAGGATTTGTGAAAAGAAGGATAAGGTGAGCTTGAGAATGAGAGAGAAGTAGTGTGAGTGGACCACACGGTTGCTCCGGGCTAGCTGCACCCTTCCTCCTCCTATGGCATTTATGAGTATTTTGGGAGCTTTCTAGTGAGAGAAGCTTCTAAGTTCAATCCTTGAAGTTCTCTACCTTATCTAGGAGGGAGGAAAAAGAGCTGAGGTTCTCTATCTTCTCAAGGAGGAAGAAAATTGAGCCAATGTCCGCTGCCGTCACTGGGAGGGTGACATAGCATCTGACACTCTACCGCATCAAAGGTTTGGAGAAAGAGAGTTTGTAAAGTCTTCTCAACCTTACTGTGAGAGCAAAAGGAGAGTCACCTTTTTTTACTGTAAATTCTTATAATGGAGAAGTTTGGGGAATGGACATAGGTCAAGGATGACCAAGCCACTATAAAATATTTGATGTGCTTTTTCTTTTTCCACATTTTACTTTTTGTATTAAATTTTTATTATAACAACTTGAGGAATATCTAAGATCAATATTCTGTTGTACAATTCAGAATCTTATCATCATTACTTAAATCATTGTAATTTTGTTAGCTTCTGCATCGAGTAATTGAATTAGTTATTTGAAAACTCTAAAAAAATCTACAAAAATAGTTTTCCTACTTAGGATTATTTTAAAGTACAAATTCACCCCCCACCCCTACTTGGCGCATCTCAAACTTTCAAGTGGTCAAAAATAATGTTTTAGAAAACCTTGAGAAAAAATATCAATGGCACATTTTAATAATCGTAATACTGTGGAGGGTTATTCAATAGTCCGTCAAACTTTATTTGAAAACATCCCATTTAATTTCTTAAAAATTTGCATGTTTATATTTCTGCAATCTATTGACTATAGAATTTGGCATATGATGCAAACCAGTTATTCACCTCCATCGCATATAGTTAATGGTGACAAAACTGATATGCCCGATAATTAATGGAGTAATGAGGATAGGGAACTTGCATAGTTAAATGCTAAATATTTGAATTTTTTTGTGCTTTAAAATATAAAGATTATATGTGAGTTTTTACATATATATTACTGGGAAAGAGATTTGGGATAGGTTGTGTATCACCTATGAGTGAACCATTGAAGTTAAACAGTCTAGGCTAAATATTCTATTGTATGACTATGAACATTTTCGCATCAAACATAATGAGACTATATCTAAAATGTAAACCAGGTTCACTTAGATAGTAACAAACTTACATGCACTAGGTAGAGAACTATCAAATTTTAAAAAAGTTAATAAGATTCTATTTTGCTTACCTAGTTCTTTTGATGCCAAACAACTGCAATCACTAAATCTAAAGACTTAAATGTTTATTTCATTGACAATTTTCTTGGGTCACCCATTGCCTACGAGCAAGAAGTGAGTCAAAGGCAAAGTGATGCAGGAAAAAAGAAGAAGGAGAAAAATTGTAGTGTTGAAAGTAAATAATTCTGATAATGATAGTTCAACAGTGGACGAGGATGATGAAATAGTCTTGATGATGCACTAGTTCAAGAGCTTTCTAAAAAGAAAATAGAGGCGTCATCAAAATAACTGGAGCAAAGGTAAAATCCACAAATCTACAAAGTTTCATCTAATATAATTTGTTTTGATTGTAAGAAACCAAGACACCTCCAAGCTAACTACCAATTTGAAGACTTGCCCAAATAAGGAGAAGGATGAAGAGAAGCCAAAGTACAAGAGGGGCAAGCAAAAGATATAAAAAGCTTTTTAGGTATACTCTACCTCAGAATCGTTAGAAAAAGAAGTAGAGGAGGAGGTAACAAACTTGTGTCTTATGCCTAAGGATATTCTTGATCAATCTGATCAAGAGGAGGTTTGTCAACTATCTTATGATGAACTATTTATTATTTCTGAAAAAATACATGATTTATATATGAAGCATAAGAAGATGTGTGCTGTTCATAATACTACTATACAAAAAAAAATATGCTAGCTTAACAATCGAGCACTCTACTTTAGATAGAAATCACATGATTGTTAGATGAGTATGATGCGTTAAATAAGAAGCATATTGAACTATCTAATGCATATAATTCCTTGAAAGCATCACATATTGACCTAGAAAAAGTATTTTTAAGGAATTAGAAGAACTTGTATGTCATTTAGATAGCAGTGAGCATGCATTAAAATTGGAAGTGGTAAGTTATGAAAGTGTAAATAAATTTTTCAGAGCTAAAATTACCGCATTGGAAAATAACAAACCCTCGCCTTCATTAGCTTAGTGGCACAAGCCCTCAACACAGCATACATCATATAGACCTAGGAAGAGGCACCATCACAAATATAGGTTAGTGAACTAATTCACTGGTGTTAGGTGTTAGCATGTTTGGAAGCATAGCCCACACATGCATAATCCACCATATGACACATCTAGTTTGGAGTCCTAAATTACATTTATCATAATATAGCATGCATATATCTCATTCATTCAATCATAAGATGGAACCTAAACTCACTTGGGTTCCTAAATCTAACCTTTGAATGACATTGTAGGGTTGCTCTCATAAAAGGCTTAGTGAAAGTATGTGGTACTTAGACAGTGGCTGCTCGAGGCATATGACTGGTGATATAAAGTAGTTTATCACACTATAGGCCAGGTCGGGAGGAAAGGTAACACTAGGAAACTGGTGGGCTAAGGAATAATTGGCCAGTCTAATAATTTTATTATTAAAAATATTTTATTAGTTGATAGCCTTAAGCATAATCTACTTAGTATTAGTCAATTTTATGACAAAGGTTTTGATGTATAATGTTTATCTATAAAATGCATTTTTAGCTTAAATGGAAAATTGTTTTTAGAAGAAAAAAGAGTAAATAACATTTATATGCTTAATTTAAACTGTACAAAATTTTTTGATTCCTTGTGTTTGAAAATAATAGTTGTTGATTCTTGGCTACGACATAGGAGACTATGTCATGTAAATAATAAAATGCTTAGGAAATCACTCAGAAGGACTTAGTCAGAGGCATACTTAAGTTAGACTTCACTAAGAACCATCTATGTGATGCCTACCAACTAGGTAAAAAAGCTGAATCTTCATTTCATTTAATTAAGACATCAATACCTCTAAGCCACTAGAAATCCATCATATGAACCTATTTGGACCTGCTAGTACAACCAGCCTAAAAGGGAAGACTTATGGATGACTACTCTAGATTTACTTGGATTAGATTCATAGCACATAAGAG
>NW_021319764.1:178493-183696 GCF_001605985.2 Dendrobium catenatum | reverse complement strand
TAGACACCACCCTTTGCCTTAGAAGAGTTGGAGGATGATTTACTCATTGTTCAGATTTATGTTATGATATACTCTTTGATATAATCCTAATTAAAAAATTGTGTGATGATTTTTTTAAAATATTGAGTAGAGATTCCCTCTCTAGTAAGAATGTGCTAAGCCTCTCATACCAAGCTCTTGGTGCCTGCTTTAACCCATACAAAGCCTTTTTTAATTTAAAAACATGATTTGAAAATTGAGAACTCTCAAAACCTGGGGGTTGCTCTACAAACACATCTTCTTTTATTTCCACATTTAAAAAGGCACTCTTAACATTCATTTGAAAAAGCTTAAATCCTTTATAATATGCAAAGTATAATAGCACTCTAATGGCTTCCAATCTAGCTATAGGGGTAAAAGTCTCCTCAAACTCTATCCCTTCTATTTGGTTATACCCCTTAGCCTCCAATCTTGTTTTATTCCTAACCACCACTCCTGAATCAGTCATCTTGTTCTTAAAGACCCACTTTGTCCCAACTACACTTTGTCCCTTAGGTCTTTCTACAAGCTCCCAAACATCATTCCTTACAAATTGATTCAATTCTTCTTGCATTGCTAAAATCCAAAACTCATCAGTAAAGGCTTGGTTAATGGTGGTGGGTTCAGTCATTGAGATAAAGGCAGAGTGGTTCACCTCCTTCCTAAGTCCATGTCTAGTCTTAACTCCACTAGAAGGGTCTCCTAAGATCAAATCCTTGGGGTGACTTGACTTTGATAGTTAAGGAGACCACACTTGTCATTTTAAATGAATTTAGCATTTTGGAAGAGTCAAGGTTTGAAGATGGTCTTATTGAAAATAACTCCTAGGGAGTTGAAAAGATTAATTTGGATGAAAATTCGAATGAGAAAAACCTTTTTCTAGACAATTATTTAAAAAAAAATCACCCTAAAAAATTAATTTTAGGTGAACCTTGTGAGGGTGTACGGACTAGGCATGGACATAACAAAGAGGATAATCATTCTGCCTTTATTTTAATGATAGAACTCATAAATGTTACCCAAGAACTTTCAGATGAATTTTGGATTTTGCCCATGCAATAAGAGTTAAATCAGTTTGAAAGGAATGATGTTTGGGAATTGATTGAAAGGACAAAATATCAAAGTGTAGTTAGAACTAAGTGGGTATTTAAAAATAAAATGAATGACATAAGAGTTGCTGTTAGAAATAAGACAAGATTGGTGGCTAAGGGGTATAATAAAACTGAAGGGATTGATTTTAAGGAGAATTTTTCCCCTGTAGCAAGACTTGAAGCAATTAGGATTTTGTTAGCCTTCGCTTATTTTTGAAGATTTAAATTTTTTAAAATGGATGTTAAAAGTATTTTTTTGAGTGGGGTGATACAAGATTATATTTATATTGAACAACCTCCATTTTTGAAAGTTCTAAATTCCCTAATCATGTGTTTAAATTGAAAAAGGCTTTCTATGGATTGAAATAGGCACCTTAAAAGTATGAGAAGTTAAACACTTTTTTATCATAGAAATCTTTTGTAAAAGAAATTATGCAAACCACTCTCTTTTTAAAGAAATTATGAAATGAGATACTCATTATTCAGATATATGTTAATGATATCATTTTTGAATCTACAAATAAAAATATTTATGATAATTTTTCTAAAATAAAGAGTAGTAAATTTGAGACGAGCTTAATGTGAAATCTAAGTTATTTTCTTAGTTTTAGCATTAAGCAAATTGAGGAGGGAATATTTCTCAGTCATTCAAAGTATGTTGAGGACATTCTTAAGAAGTATGAAATGGATAATGCAAACTAGTGAGTACACCAATGAGTTACTCAGTTCAATTGGATAAGGACCTAAAAGGAAAATCTATTGATCAAAAGAAATTTAGAGGAATTATTGAATCTTTCCTTTATTTGATAGCTAGTAGACTAGATATTATGTTTAGTATTTATTTGTGTGCTCAATGATTGTTCAATGTAGAGGCTAAATGCTAAGAAAGAATAAGAGCTTCGATCCTAGGTTGCTGAACTCAATTTTTCCCTTGCTCGCATCTACATGTGGTGGAGACAGCGTATGAAGGTTCGGTGGATCAAGGAGGAGGATGCAAATACTAATTTATTTCATTCTATCCCTTTAGCGAGGTGCCGCTGCAATCGTGTCCTTGAAATTAAGGATCATAATGGGGAGGTTGTGTCTTAGCCTGCACCTATTCATGAAACATGCTGGCATTTATTCCAACAAAAGTGGATAGATAGATGTGTATCCCTCAATAATTAGCCCTGGTTAAAGATTTCATAGGAGATTTCGGAAAGGTGGTGGGAGGCCCTTGATAATGAAGTTTTTGATCTCTAAGTCCCAAAGGTGATATTCAGCTAGGTTAATAATTGAGCCCCAGATATTTATTGTATTACTACTTCCTTCTTAAAATTTTATTAGAGAATCAATAATCCTTATGTTACAAGTGTTATTGTACATTTTTTTCTTACTAACTCTATGCCTGAGAGCTGGAAAGACATTGTTGCAAATCTATTTTCATGACTTTTATTTTGATGATTGACAAACACTTTTGATTCTCTTGGACTGCTTATTGCTTCTAACTTTTAAGGAATCAAAATTGGACGAACAGACGAAGCCAGTTCAAGATTACGTAGGTCTAGGGTTGAGTCAGTCTGTACTTTATTTTTCTCTTCTTGAGTCTATTTGTAATGGTCAAAGAGACTGATGCTAAGTAGCCCACACACACACACTTGAGAGTCTTAGAATTTATGTTTTTACTCATATCGGCCAGGATGATTTTTACATCGTCTCTGGAAACGATTTAGGCCTCCTTAAAACAGAAAGTCTAAAATAAGGATTTCTTAATAAAGGCAACCGTCCATTAACATATGCCGGGTACTATTGACGATACTGTGTATCGGTTGAGACTTGATTATTATTGCTCAAAACAAGAAGAAGTTGCCAATCATATTGACAAATTAAGGTATACCTCTGTATTTTTAAAATTATCGGCCAGGACATCATTGATGGCGATCGGCGCTCTTGGACGATTTCATTCTCACAATTTTAAGCCTTATTGATCAGGAAATTCAGAGAGTAGTTTTAAGGGATGATTGATATGTTATTCATATCGTCTATCACTCGGCGATGCGGTAGCCGATCGGCCTAGGATGATCCAAAGTTCAAAAAGACAGTTAAGTTAACTTCAGGCATGAATAATATCCGAGTCAGACTCGTACTCCAGGGCTATTCTTCAGGACAGATTTTCCCTTGATATGAAGTTGACTCGCCAGGGACGATCGTTGATATCGGCCTCGGACGAATCAAGCCAACTCTTATCACTCGCTCCAGGGGTTCTGGCATGCCAAAATGCGATTTTGCTGCTATCGCCGGAGTGCTTCTGAGTGTATTTGCCTATACTGATCGGCTAAGGAACCCGACTTTCCATTGCATCCCGGCCTGGACGATAAAGTCGACCCATTTCCAAGTTAAAGAGCTCCTTTGAAAGCTCAATTCTATTTAAGGCTTTCTTGATTCAACCGTTACTTCTTTTCAAGACCTTTTGGCTGCTAGCCAGGCCGTTCCTTGGCCATTGACCTGAGAAAGCTCTGAGGAGAGAAAGAGACGGAGGAGATTGAGAGAAGAGGAATCTTGTGAGGGGGAGACTTGTGAGGTTATTCACAGGGTTCGCCTTTCCAAGGAATTCGCCGGTCTGCTTCCGTTTATTTGCTTCCACGCACTTGCGACTAGAGTTTCGCAGGTGACCAGATTGGAAGGGTTGGCGTAGAGTTAAAGTCCCGGACGTTAGCCTCTTGAGTATGTCGGTTCTCTGTAGCTATTCAAGAGGAAGCCAAAGGGAAGAGAGACAGATATATCTTCTGCTCCTTGCCTTTTGGCGGTTGGCACAAAAAGCCAGGTTATTTTATAGTAAGCGGCTGTTCTCTCGCCATAGCATTGGGGGCTAAAGGAGAGTCATTGTTTTGTAGATACGCAATACTGAGTGCGCAGGATGCTTCCAAGGAGTGGACGTAGGTCGAGTTGACCAGGCGCACCAGCCGGCTAACTATTAATTTTCTTGTTCTTTCTTTATTCCTTCTTTCTTTTTGCTTTCTTTGTCATCATTATCCTTTTATTTTTTCTGACACTCTCTCACTATTTTGTCGGTGGGTGTTCTTTCCGAGTTTCTGGTTTTGTGTTTTTACTTCTTATCGTCCCGCCAAACAGAATCCATTGTATTTAAAAATACCCTCTTGGATGGCCCTCTTACTTACCCCTTCTCTTGTGTCTTTCTGGGATGCCTGTTTCTCATTCGTTCTACTGGGCCTACTCTTACGCTCATCTTTCCCAACGGGAACCGAGTTCTTGCCATAGCTTCATTCCCCATAGGTGCTCTTCAAACCATCCTAATCGAACTCTTTTCCCATTAGATGTGTACAATTTTGGCATTTTCATCAGGCCTCGGCCGGACTCCGTGGTGGGCAGAAGGATAATTTAAAGTTTGAAATCTCTTCAATTGCTTAGTGGTTGAGGGGTTAGAAGTCTTTACCTTTTACGGCCGCCAGGTGGGGACTCTATAACACTTCATCCTCGTGGCCCTCACACCGGAAAGGGGTAGGGCCTTCCGGCTTTTAGGCCTCGCGGGCGTTGGTGGCCATTCGCGGGCTTCTTGTTTTCGGGGTTTTTCTACTGAGAGCCTCGCCCCTGTTCGTACTGTTAACATACCATTTATGCATTTTTGGAACATTTAATGGGCCATCCCGCACGATGCGTGCACACACCCCATTTTTTTCACATCATTCTATTATACCTCCGGTTGGGCCTCCGGAGTCTCACCGTGACGGGCATGCTTTGCATCCTGGACATCTGCTTATTCAACTTCGAAGGCTTATCTCCGCCCTGGCGGTTTTTCATCCCTCTTCTCACTCCGCGGGGCCTGCCGAAATTAATGGTGTTAAAACGAATTTCTTTATTGGAATGAGACTTTCGACATTGAACGTGATTTAGCTCAAACGTGTGGAATGCCCAAAATTTTGAACTTGTTTTTTTCTGTGAGCTTCTAAAATCTTTGAGTTTTGAATTTTACATGCTGTATCATCCACTTGTATACTGGTATATCTTGCCCAAGATTATATCGGCATACGTTTTAATTGTGTTCATCACCTTATTTTTTCTCCGTTTGAATTGGTAGCATTCTCTGGGCCCCTGCC
>NW_021319764.1:109514-178393 GCF_001605985.2 Dendrobium catenatum | reverse complement strand
TAAACAGAATATGTTAAATCGTTTCGAATGAGAGATAGGCTCGTCCATCCAAAATGATTAAAAATAAACGCCAGGACGGCGAGAGCGGCAAGGGGAAAAGGACCCAAGGGGGGAAGGCCGTAGCGTAGAAGGAGAAAGAGGCAGGAGGGGATGGGGTGACGGACTTGACGGCGAGCCGACCAGATATTATGTTAGTGTTTGCTTTGTGCTAGATTTCAAGGCTGACCTAAGGATCCCAGCCTGACTGCTGTTAATGTCAGAATTTTAGAATACTTATTAGGGACCCAAGGCTTAGGGATTTGGTACACTAACATACCATACTAACGACACAAACAATCTCTTTTGAGATTATGGTTTCTTTTGACTCTGTGTTTTGCAGGATGCAAGGTGGAGTAGAAAGAATCAACTTCAGGAACTTGTCAATTCATTGGACAGTCTTTGGTCTCTTGGTCTGAGTAGGCAGCAAAATCTGTTGCACTTTCACTGCTGAATGCTAAGATACATTGCTCTTG
The DNA here is from genome assembly GCF_001605985.2 of Dendrobium catenatum. Taxonomy (NCBI): domain Eukaryota; kingdom Viridiplantae; phylum Streptophyta; class Magnoliopsida; order Asparagales; family Orchidaceae; genus Dendrobium; species Dendrobium catenatum. The sequence goes on along the minus strand of NW_021319764.1, from coordinate 177,881 downwards.
GAAGTTGTGTGGATTAGCCAGTCTTTGGTTGATACAAACATGATATTTGGGATTTGGATTACCTGTAGGCACCATTTTCTGCAATTTTTATGAATTACACACTAGTGCCATAAGATGCATCTCTAAGAATCCCTAATACAACTCAAGGACTAAAAAGCAAGAAAGATTGTATTGAGCCATCACTCAAGATCATTAGAGATCATGTGACTAAGGGAAGAACAATTGATTTACAACTGTGACAATGAAAAATAAATTCGGGTCTGACATTCTTCTAACCACTGCCTTCACGAACACTTTCAGTTTTTTAAGGAACAGATTGAGTGTAGATTTTCACATAATGGCAATAAAACTTGATCTTTTAGTTACTTTCTTTTTGCTTTTGTTATTTTTTTGTTCTCTTAATTTTTTATGTGTTTTACTTTTTTTTATTCTCTTTTCTTAGTTTTCACAAATAATCGCTGAATGATAACATAATTCTACCTGCCTTATTTTTGAATTTGTAGATCAATGGTGTTTTTACTTTAATCTCTTAGATGGTAAAAATAATTTGTATTGTGGTCTCTTCTCTAACCTATTTTAGTGCATAGTTTTTTCTTTTCTAAATAAAAATCTATTTCAAATTAAAAGATTCGTTGTATAGAAATTAAGTAATTTTTCTTAGTTTGTTTGCGTAAGCAATCTATTGTATTATTAAATTTAACGTTTTTTTATCAGAATCAAGACCCTCAGTTACTAATTGTCTTTGAGGTTATATGATTTCTTCTTGTGGTAAAATCTTCCTTATGTTAGAGAGAGAGCTCTTTCTCTAATATCTAAGAAGATATACTTATTCCAACTAAGGATGTAATTTTTAAGAGGTTTAAAAGAGATGTAGCTTGAAAAAATAAAAAATTTCGCCAATGATGCCAACAAAAGAAGCCAAAGACTCCAAAATTGAATCTTAAAAGATAGCTGTTTAGCGCCAACACAATTGCAAGACAAGGCATAATGAGCCCTAAAAGCAGCTTATTTTATTAAAGCTTTTTTATTAAATTTTTTTTAAAAGAAAAACTTTAAAAAAAAAGTTTTTTTGTAACAAAATATATATTCTCAAAGGCTTGATTTCGATTGTTTTGCGATCGTTACAGAAGACATAATTTACATTGGTTCAATTTATTTTATAATGATAATTATTTCTTTAAACAAGTGATGGATGATTCATTTTTTTTCTCATATACAAATTAATTCTTGAGTTAGGTCATTGATTCAAAAAGATGATTCCTGCCACTAACTCGGAAAATGTCTGACTAAGGGTAACCATGCGGATATTCTAAACCACTTTTGGATTGTTTGAGATTGTTAACTCTATAACCACAAGTTTAAAATCAATCACATGGAAATACTACTATTCTTTCTGCCATTAGGTTTTAAAAAAAAAATAATTTGGCTATTTGTCTTTTTTTTTGTTCGCCTCCTCCTTTTTGATATGTCAAAGGGGGAGAAGTTTATGATGTTTCTTACAGTTGTACGACTCCCTGTCAAAATTTTACTACTAACTGTCTTTCGTAGGGTTCTTGCCATCATCAAAAGGGAGATTATGCAAATCTATTATTCATGCTTATGTTTTGATGATTGACAAACTATTGATTCCTCTGACTGCCTGTTACTCTAGAAAACAATTTTCAGGAATCATGGAACAGACGAAAAACGAAGCTAGTTAAAAAGATTGCATAGGTTTAGGTGAGTTTCAGTCTGTACTTTATTTTTTTTTTCTCTTCTTAGAGTCTATTTGTAAATTCAAGAGACTGTGCTAAGTAACCCTACACAACAACAACACTTGAGAGACTTAAATTTTCGTTTTTACTCATATATGCCGAGCGAAAAATGATATATTACGTCGTACACTAAACGAAGATCGGGCATAAACAGAAATCTAAAAACAGCATATCTTAATGGAAAGAGTGGGTAATCTAATATAAGATGGGAGTAAAGAAATGGAGGTGTGACCATTGCATGACAATGCCATTAGTTATGCGTTAATTTCATCTTCCTATCTACTCTGGACAACTGGGATGCTTACCCAGCCATCACGCTGATTTCTTTTTGGCGCCACTAAATGATGAAGTTAATACTTGATGCTGGCCTTTCTAGTATAATCAATGGAGGGATTGGTTTGAGTTTTAGAGACTCTAAAGGCAGATTTTAACCTTCGCTTTTGGAATCAATTGCATACAATGGGATATTGGTACATTGGACACTCATAGCAATACGTTCTTTAAAGAACTTCATTCAAATCAGGATGCTAGATGAGGGTTAATTAAGAAGGAAGTGAATAAATTTAAACATTATCAAACTTCTACAAAGATCAAAGAATGATGTTTCTTAGAATGGCTTTCAAGAAGACATTGAAGACCTTTCATTTTTGGATGGTTTGGGTAACATTCTTTTCCACTTTGTTAATAGAAATTGTAATAAGTTAGCACACTATTGTGCTAACCATGCTTTAGTTCAAGATTTTCTTTGGGAAGATCTTAGTAGTAATAAGGTTCATCCTTCTTTTTTTATTTTTTAAAGGAGGAAAGTGATAGAATTTCTATCACTTAGTTTCTTGTATTTGGTTTTTGTTTTTTAATGCAATTTAGCATTTCCTCAAAAAAAAAAAAAAAAAAAAAGAGAAAAAAAAAAAAAAAAAAAAGATTACATATCTAAGTGGAAAAAATATATCCAACTTTAGGAAGTCAAATCAGAGGACGTGATGTGATTTATTTGTGATCTTATAATTTACCGCTTTGGTTTTATGCACCGTAAAATTATTGATAACGGCCCATCATTTATGAGCACTAAAATCTCTAGGTTTTTCCACCACCATATACTCTTTAATTTATTATACTAAAGCTAATGACTTAGCGGAGGCATTTAACAAAACTCTCGTGCAACTAATAAGAAAAGCTTTTATAGCGAATAAGCAAGTGTGGCATGATAAGTTATCCAAAGCATTATGGGATTATAGAACTACGTATCATACTCCATTTAATTTATCCTATATGTATTGGCCTTCAAAGCTGAAGCAGTCCTCCCACTTGAGGTAGAGCTCCCATCACTGTGCGTGGCTGTTAACCAAAATTTTTCCCATGAGGGTAATGGCCAACTATGGTTGGAAGAACTTGATGTTTAAGAAGAGCTTCATCTTCAAGCTCATTAGAACCTCAAGCTATACTAGGCCCATATGGCCTAGTTACATGATCGCTATGTTTGACGACATGCTTTTCAGGTTTGTAATTTATTTCTTATCTTGACGTCACCAAAGTGGTAAGTTTTAGCCTATTTGGGAAGGCCCCTTCACTATAGAGTAAGTTTATAAACATGGTTCTTATATACTTATTGATGCAAATGGTGCTCACCATATGCCTATCATAAACATGCAGTACATGAAAAAGTACTAAGCTTGAGTTCTATATAATGTAGGGGGAGCCTTCCTACAAGCTGTAAATGTCCATTTTTATATGTTCCACCTAAAGAGATTCCTCTTACTTTTTGGCAGTTTGTATGTCAATAATGATTTATCCTTTATCACACGACGTTAATTACAAAGAGTGTACAACTATCCTTGAAGGTAATACATTAATATGTTGTATGAATGTTTGTACTTATGTATGTGTACACATATCACATTGGTGTTATTGAATAGAACCTTTGATTTATCTCCCCCTTGAAATGGTTTATTCCCTTAGTTTCACTTGTCACCCATAAGTGCAGTATGGGTTATCAAAGCCAATATATAATATTTTCATGGAATTTACTTATTCCTCTAGTACAAACCATATGATTCATGCATGTTTAAGCTTTATGGATTTCCAAGCTTGGTATAGATTTATGGAATTCATATATCTTCTAATCTACCATAAGTTTAAGGTTGCCAGTTTCACTTGTCACCCCCATTTTTGGTCTAGGCTATCAAAACTAAAATGTATCACTTTCTTGGATTTCTCTTGTTCCTCTAGTGTAAACCATATTATTTAAACATGTTTAAGCTTTATGGTTTACCTAGGTTGATATAAACTTATGGGATTCATATACGTTTGAATCTACCATAAGTTTTAGCTCTAATTTTGCTTGTCACTCCCTAGTGTGGTCTTAGATATTAATTCCATTAGTTTAAATTTCTTATGAAGTGTGATACTAGGTCTATACCTAGAATATATTAGCCAGGTTTGATGATATTGACCCACTATCCTAATGTGAATTTTTTTCTTCTATCAATTTTATTATGATAGTTTTTCTCCCTAATTCATTCATATTAGTTGAATATAGTCCGGGATCTCAAAATCATTAGTTTAGATCCCTTAGGGAATGTGATATTGGTTCCATACCAACCTACGTTAGTTAGGGATGGTAATGTCGATTAACTATCCTAATTTGGATTTTATTCATGCACCAGTATTATTGTAATTGTGCTCCCCAGTATATTCACATTCATTGAATGTAGCATGGGATATCAAAGCTAATGTGTCACTTCTTTACAATCTTGAATAATCTCTCTCTCCCTAATTTTTTTCATGTGACAAATATGGCCTACATTATTAAAGCCAACCTTATATATACATATATATATATATACATTTTTTTTATGATTCTATATAATCGTCATTATATTCATTGGTGATGTGGTACATCTTATTCTGGATGTTAACATCGCCTCTTCATGGACTTGGATTTTCCTAAGGAAAGATCATCACCCTTTGGCTATCTTTTAGCAACATACTCTCCCATTTATACCTACTCTTAGCTGCTATAGTAGTTTAATGGATGCATTGGCACTGCTTTCACCTCTCACAGAGTCCCACTAGTTCGTGTGGGTGTTATCATTGTAATCTTTAGATGATTGTTGATCCTATTTGAAGTTATTATCCTTCATTGCGACGGTGTCCACTTGAAACCTTAATTTGTTTCCCCATTTGTGATGTTGTACATCAGGTCTCACATGTTACCACCACATCTTTTTGAACTTGGATTTTCTACTAGAAGATTAGCTCCCTAGCTTCTTTAGTAACATACTTCACAATTGGAGCCTGACTTTAGGCTCCTAGAGAGGTTCGTTGGATGTGTTGATATTATTCTTACTTCATAGAAGGTCTAATTAGCTAGTATGGTTGTAGCAATGTAATTTTTTAATGTTTATTTCACCATGATATAGCTTTTTTCTTCATAGCGAGTGTGTCCCTCCGCTACTTCAGTTTCTAATCAGTTGGAATGAGAATAATTCTCTCATGCTCATTTGATGGTGTATCACTTTTTACTATTCATGGAGGAACCAGTATGAAGCTTTTACTTCATATGATTTTAGTGTTGCCTAAGAAATTCCATCGGTATTTGGATACTTGTGGCCACGACAACGTATCATCTATCATGTGGTAACTAAAATGTTTGCTCAGGATTTATTAGATAACTATTTTCTTGGAATTCTCCCATTACGTTTGCTGTTTTGATATAGTCAAGAAAATATTGAACCTTTCTTAGTTGGGAGACCGATAGAGTCAAAGGGAGGCATGCTTCACCACCTCTTTATTCTCCCTATTTTATACCTAGGGTTAAGGGGTTATTGAGATTTCTTTCACTCCTTATTTTAGTATTTTGATATGGTCAGTGAAACATAGAGTTGTTTAGATTCACTATTTTGATATGGTTTGGAAGATGTTACACTCTTTTCATGATTATATTATTATTTTCATATGGTCAGGTAGATATCATATTTAGTGATTTCTTTATTCATTGCTTTAATATGGTCAAGTGAGTATTGAGTCACCCCACTCACTATTTTGATATAGTAAGGTGAATGTGGGATCCTTCCACCTTCTATTCTGCTATTTTAATATGATCAGGAAGGAAGTTGGTTTTACTTTTACCTTTTGCTCTTTGTTTCACTATTTAGATATAGTCAGGTGAACATGTAGGTGTGTACATTCACTATTTCTTTATAGTCAAATGTGAGACCCTTTTATCTTTATTTCCCCCAACATCATGCCTTTATGAAAGTGTAAGGAAGATAGCTGAGCTCCCTACTATCTTTCTTTGGTGATTTTACATGTATTCTTTATCTTACTTCTCGTATTATATTCGATCAATGCATATACATGCGATTCACTAGTTGTTCGCTGCCCCTATTGGGGGTCTATTTGTTGACCTTATTTTTCATTAAACCTCGAAGACATTAAGACAACTTCCATTGACTTCAATGGGTTAAACCTAGATTGTTTAGCCAAGACTTAGGTCTTGGGTCAACCTAATTAACCAAGTCAACTTGGGTTGACCAAACTTGCCCATATCTCCTCCATTTGAGTACCAATAAATTTTAAATCATTCTTTTCTCATCCCCCCACTCATTCGGGTTTCATTGACCATGTTGACTAGGTAAATACATGGCTTGGTTAACCCAAGTTTTATTTGGTCAAATTTGACCTATTTAGGTCAAATTCATCTCCCCCTTTACATTTAAACCCTTTGAAATCTCTCCTTAACCAAAAACTATGACCAAGGAGGGTTGATTCCCTTCTAACTAACCTTATTAAATATCCTATCCATCCATCATAGGGTTAGGACTATAAATAGAGGTCTTCGGACTTCTTTAGAAGGATCTTTCTTTTTATTTTTTCCTAAGCTTTCCAAGTCTGAGACCTTTCGTGTGTGAGTTTCCTTAGTCTCCCTCCACGTCTCCTAAACCGAACCTACCGGCCAAAGCTCGTCGGCAATGAACCGATGCTAAATCCCTTCAAATGCAATTTCCTGTCTAACTAGGGCATTTTTAAACACAATTTCTTCTACAAAAAGCAGTGTGGATAGTCTATAAGTTCAATAAGCCCAAGATCTCCCAAATTGAATGTGTGAAATAGGTATAATCTCAAACCCTAGTCTAGAAAACATAGAGTTAAATAACTTTTTACACATTGCATTTTAAACGGCGAGTTTGGTCCCCCATGAATGCTCTTTATGTATGTTTTTTAAGTTCAAAATTTCATTGAATTTGATTATCTATTTTGAGAGAATGAACCATTTTCTTAGTTTAGTGTTTGATTTGTAGTTATATCTGGCTGGGCAAGATCTTAGCCATTGATCTCTTGATTAATTACTACGATCCAGCCATTATGTGCTTCAATCTGACTGAATACACAGTTCCCTCGGATTGAATCATCTTCTGGGTTAATTCAGACTATTAAGTAAAAAAGTGGAGCATCGAACAGCGAGCTCAATTTTTTAAGTATTTTAAGTAAATAGCATGTGGGTCCCACCACCGCTGTAATAATTTGATAATGACTAAGTGGTGGAGTAATCATCGTCAAGGATTGAGTGCCACCACTGCGATTTGAGGGATCTATTCCAAACCAACGTGGCTAAACCACTGATTTAACTTATTTTTAACTTTTTTAAAATTATTTTAAAATAAATTTTAAGTAGCAAAACTAAAATAGTTAATTAAAAATTAATTTTAAATCTAAAAAATTCATATTTTATATTATAATTTTCAGGAAAATAAATACTTTAATTTAAAATTATTATTTATTTAAAAATTAAGGAATATTTTTAATTAATTTAATTATCAATTATTAATTTTTTCAAATTAAATATTTAATAAAAAAGATTAAAATATCAAATAAATTTTATTTTTTTTTAATTTTTTATATTTGAGATAAATATTTGAAGTATTCATTTTAAGAATTTTGTTAATTTAGAATTTTAGATTAATTTAAGATTTAAATAATTAATTAATTTAAAAAAAATTATTATATATTTAAATTTATATTAATTTATATTGTAATTATTATCATAATCAAATGCTTCAAATATTAAATTTTTAAAAAAATATTTTAAAATTACGGAGTAATTTGAAATATTTCTTTTTAAATTAAATTAAATTAATTGATTATATTTTTATATTTTAAATGAAATTTTTATTATTAAATCATTAAATATCTTTATTAATTTTATAATATAATATTGTTAATATTATAGAAAATATATATAATATATATATATATATATTATATATATATATATATATATTATATATATATATATATATATTAATATATAATTTAAAATAAGATATTTTTTAATATTTATTTTAATTGTGAGTTGATATAAAGATATTTTTTTAAGTAATTTTTAAATAATTAAATGATATAATACTTAAAATATTATTAATATTGTGAATCAAATATTTTTCAAAGTGTTTAAAAAATATTTTAAAATTAAGAAGTTTTTTAACAATTAAATTTAATAATACTATTAAAAATATTATTTTAAAAATTATTTAAATACTTTTAATTACTTTTAAACATTAAAAATTCATTATAATTTAGTATAAATCCAAAACATTAGTATAATACGTTAAGATAAAATAAAATTTAGCTAAGAAAACTTATTTTTTTTAATTAATCTTTAATAATAATTATCTATAGTCTAGTTAGTATTAACTAAATATATTATATTAAATATTTACAAAAACTTAAAAATTAATTTGAGTTATTTAAATTATTTTTGATGACTAGTTGATCCTTTCAGAAAATATTTAAATTTTTTTTTATTAATTTATTTTAAACTTTATAAATTATATAAGTTATTTATATGTAATTAATAAAATATTTTAAATTTATAGATATATTTAATCTTTAAAAAATTTGTGAAAGATTCCTTTGATATTTCAAACTATAATGGAGCACATGAAAATAATTCTTGGCAAACGGATTAGGGGATAATTAAGCTCCTATATGTCCACTAATCTGCAATCATTACTTGTTAATTATATTAATTATTTGCATTTTTATTATGCAGGAGCACTTAGCCTAGGCTTTTCTACTTCAAAGGCATATGTTGTAAATTAATGTGTTGCATCTTTCCTTATGTTTCCCATTGTAGTTCCAAACATTGATTTAAAACTTATCAACATAGCGACACCTATAGCAACACTATAAGGATAATAATTTAGACCCGTCTAGAGAACTAGAAGAAATTAGACTAGGGTTATACCTCCGAATGATATAAACTTGAACCATTTAAAACTTAGTGACATTTAAAACCCCTAGTAGTTTAGTATAATTTTTAGAACCTATTAAGTCCTTAATTAATAATCCAATTAAACCTTTAACTAAAGTCTAATAAATTCAAAAAGTTATATTAAATCCAAATTAAATAAAAAATTATAATAATATTTCATACTCTTAGAATAAAATCCTTAATTTAAGAAAATTAAAATCCACTAGGAACCTTAATTTTAAGACTTAATTAATTTTGATTAAAAATCATTTTTTATTAAATTAATTATTAAAAAAATTCTAAAAAAATATTTCAAACATTTCTTTACATTATTCTTGACTTTTGAGGTAATTCCAAGAGGTTTGGTCCTGATATGGATCAAAAACCTTGAAATACCGTAATTAAAGTAATTTAATAGCTCATTAAATACCCAAAAATGTTTAAAAATCATAAATAATTCTAGCAAAATCCAAATTTGGTAAAACTTAAATGAATTAAAACTCCTATTGAAAATCTAGTATTTAATAAAAATATAAACATTTAACAAAACATCCTAAATTAAAAAGTTAACTCCTCGATCAATAGTTTGATAACTAGGTCTGAAACTTCAAAAAGTATAACTTTGTGTAGAAACTTTTAAATCCAGCCAAAATAAATGTCTAATACTCCCCATAACGTCTAAACTTTTAAATAAAAAATACTAGAAACCCAAAAATTTAGCATGTTTCTAAAATTCACCTATGGAACCCCCTTGACCTTGCAGATAGGATGACCTCGACCTTCTAAAAAATTGCTAACTCAAACTTAAATTCATAGATACTATCCTTGAAGCTTTACAATTTTACCTAACAAACTAAATTAATTAAAAAAATAAGCCTAATGCACTAATATTTAATTTTTTTAAAAAAACTTACCCTTTATCCTCAACAAATTAAATCTTAAACAACTTAACTAATTATCCAATATAGATATACCTAAGACCACACAAAACCTATGCACACAACATAGAATTATTATTAGGATACAAATTTCTAGCGTCTAGGTCTAGGACAATATTTTCTTTCTCTTTCGGATTGTCGTAAAGGTCTACCAGTGCACAATGCTGCTGTTTTGGATGAAATTAAATGTGACGATATTAACTTTATTATTTTTATATTTATAATGTAAATTTGTAGATAGACTACCCATTAGGTGAAGGGTAATATTATAATTAATGATATTTTCTATCATGTCCATGCTCAGCGTCACCTCAAAAGGGCTAAAATAAATGAAATTATGGTTATAATTGATGTAGGTTCTTCAACCGCTTGCACCCAAATAAATAAAAGCATAAGCCAAGTGTGGCTGTCGCATGAGTGTTTTTATTTTCAATACATAACTACTTGGGAATTTTATTGCTTAACAGCTTAGGATAACCCGTGTAGGAGATTCAGATTTTTCTTTTTTAGATGATATAATTTTATCGAGTATCATTTGTGAAATCATAGAAATAAATTGCCATCAAATATAAGGATCCAAAGAGAAAATAAATCCCTCTAAGAAGACTGAAAGGAATGTAGTCCATAGAAGGATCAGAGATGGAGATCGAGATAATGCCTATTTTTAAGACTTGCATTCATTTTATAAGATTAGAGTCCTAGGTTTTGTGGTCGATAGAGCTTTATCCCACCATTTACTTTTCTGCAAAACAGGCGTTATAAAATATATTGGAACACTTACCAATGGGGGAGTATATGGTTGAAATTTGTATTGATGTGTTACTTTACTTATGTTAGTAAAAAGTTGCTTTCTTTTATAGGTTTCTTTTTTGTATGTTATGCGGTCAGATTTCCACATAGGCTCATTTATGGATAAAACCTCTTCATACTTTTTTTTTTAGAGGAAATGCAGGAAAATTCCATTATAAAAAAGTGAAAAGGAAAAGAGTAATTATTTACAAACTAAAGCCAAAAGCAGTTAGAGTCCTCCTTTATTATAGATTAAAAATAAAGGAGGAATCTTATTAATAGTAATGTCATCCCAAATAAACTGGCTCATCACACCATAGTTCGCACATAAATCTGCCAACTTGTTACAACTTCTATCTACACAATTGAAAATGACGTTATTGAAATCTCCAAAAAGATAAGTATCTTCATACCTTGTATTTCCCTTTTGTTTTGTCATCTTCAAGAATTCCATAACATTATGATTGTCTCCTTCTATGATAATACCTTTGAATTAAAACATCCAATCCTTCATTACTTCTTTAATGTGTTGAGTAGCAATGAGTTCCAAAGAATAGATATCCCAATGTATATACGGTTTACCAAAAGCAAGAAGGAATCTTCCTTTATGATCACGAAAAATACCTCCAATTCCAGCTTTGTAATTGGATAAAAGAGAAACATCCACATTTACTTTAAGCCAATCGGGTGGAGGGGGGTGCCAATGAGATAAAGACAACCTTGAAGGTTTGTTGACATCCCATATACCCGAGTATTTACTAATTCCTTGGATAGAGATTGAAGCAAAGCTTATTGCATTTGAAGCTATGAATAATGTGCTATCGTCTATTCATGTCTTTGGTTGCAAGGTTTTTATTCACAATAATGTGAAGTCTCACTTGAAAAAATTTGATCCTAAATCTGATTAAGGAGTGTTCTTGGGATATTCTAGTGTTGGGAAGTCTTTTAGGGTGTTTAACAAGAGAACTTTAGTGGTGGAAGAGACTACCCATGTAGTATTTGATGAGTCTGGTCCTAAAAAGCATGGAGTTGAGGATGTTGATGATATTGGAGAGATTACTAGTGGAGTAGAAAATTTGGAGAAGGAAGTAGGTCATCAAAACATAGGAGTAGGAGGTGTCACCTAAGGAGTAGAAAATTTAGATCTAGAGGAAAGGGTTGGACCTTCTCAGATCTTACCTAGAGATTGGAGATACTCTACAAGTCATCCCAAGGATTTGATCTTAGGAGACCCTTCTAATGGAGTTAAGACTAGACATGTAAGCACTCTGCCTTTATCTCAATGGCTGAACCCACCAACATAAACCAAGCCCTTACTGATGAGTTTTGGATTTTAGCCATGCAGGAGGAGTTGAACCGATTTATTAGAAATAAAGTTTAGGAGTTTGTAGAAAGACCTAAGGGACAAAGTGTAATGGGGACAAAGTGGGTCTTTAAGAACAAGGTGAATGATTCATGAGTGGTGGTTAGGAATAAAGTAAGATTGGTGGCTAAGGGGTATAACCAAATAGAAGGGATAGATTTTAAGGAGAAATTTGCCCCTGTAGCTAGATTGGAAGCCATTAGAGTGCTATTAGCCTTTGCCTGTTATAAAAGATTTAAGCTTTATCAAATGGATGTCAAGAGTATCTTTTTGAATGGGGAAATAAAAGTGGATGTGTTTGTAGAACAACCCCAAGGTTTAGAGAGTTCTCAATTTCCAAATCATATTTTTTAAATTAAAAAAGGCTTTGTATGGTTTAAAGCATGCACTAAGAGCATGGTATGAGAGGCTTAGCATATTTTTACTAGAAAAGGAGTTTGTTAAGGGAAGCGTAGACACCACCCATTTTCTTAGAAAAATTGGAGATGATTTGCTCATTGTTCAGATTTATGTGGATAATATACTCTTTGGATCCCCTAATAAAAAACTTTGTGATGAGTTCTCTAAGATAATGAGTAGAAAGTTTGAGATGAGTATGATGGGAGAGTTGTCCTATTTTTTGGGATTTAGCATAAAACAATTGGATGATGGAACCTTTCATAATCAAACAAATACATAAAGGATATTTTGAAGAAGTATGAGATGGATAAATATAAGCCAATTAATACTCCCATGACTTCTAGTGTTCCATTGGATAAGGACCCAAGTGGTAAGTCTGTTGATCAGAAGAAGTACAGAGGCATGATTGGATCTTTACTCTACTTGACTGCGAGCCGACCCGATATAGTGTTTAGTGTTTGCCTTTGTGCTAGATTTCAAGCCGACCCTAAGGAATCCCATCTGACTGATGTTAAGAGAATTTTTAGATATCTTTTGGGGACCCAAAACTTAGGGATTTGGTATCCTAGATACAACACTTCTTTTGAGATTATTGGATTTTCTGACTCTGATTTTGCAGGATGCAAGATGGATAGAAAAAGTACTTCAGGAACTTGTCAATTCATAAAACAGTCTTTGGTCTCATGGTCTAGTAGGAAGCAATATTCTGTTGCACTTTCCACTACTGAAGCTGAGTGCATTGCTCTTGGAAGTTGTGTGGCCAAAGTCCTTTTGTTGAAACAATAAGTATTGAATTTATGATTACCTGTAGGCACCATCTCAATCTTTTGTGACAACACTAATGCCATATGCATCTCTAAGAATCCCATCTAATATTCAAGGACTAAGCACATTGACATTAAACATCACTTCATTAGAGACCATGTGACTAAGGGAGACATTGAGCTACACCATGTGACAACTGAAAATCAACTGGCTGACATCTTTACTAAACCACTAGCCTTCGACACTTTCAGCTTTTTAAGGACCAGATTGGGTGTGATTGACATAACTGCATAAACTTGATCCTCTATTTGCTTTATTTGATTTTTTTGTTCTTTTTCTTTTAATTTTTTTTTCCCTTTTTCTCTTTATTTTCTTTTCTTTTTTGTTTGATTTGGCTTGCTTTCTTTTTTTTGTCTTTCTTATTTTTTTTTTGCCTTCAAAAATCATCGCTGATATGATATCGTATGCATTGTCCTTGCTTTTGAGAATTTATAGTCAATGTTTTACATCTCTTAATCTATTAGATTGTAAAAATATTTCGTTGATTGTGTCTCCTTCTTTAACCTATTTTAATGGCATAGTTTTCTTTTCTAATCAAGAATCTATTTCAAATTAAAAATTGGTTCTGAAATTTAGATCCTTTCTAAACTCGCTTAAGCAAATCTTTCTTGTATTTATAAAGTCTTTTTATCACATCAAGATTCCTCATTACTCTTGTCATTGGTTAATTAATTCTATTTTGTGGATAATTCTTCTCTATGTTAGAGAGAGAGCCCCTATTCTCTAATATCTAGAAGATATACTCACAATTAAGAATCCATTTTAAGAATTGCAAAAGAGAATGGAGCTTGCAAAAATTAAAAAAAAATTGGCCAATGATGCCAAAAAAAATACGCAATGATGCCAAATTGAAAAATTATATCAAAAAGCAAAAGATGTGCAAAAGTACCAATCAATTGACAAGAGGTATAAAATGAGCCCACTAAAAAGCAAGCTCCTCTTTCTTTTCAAATCTTTTATAAACTTAAAAGTTTTCATGTATCAAAGGCTTGATTTCGATTGTTTTGAGATTGTGACAAATTTACTTTGGTTCATTATTTTATAAGATATTTTTTCTTAAACCAAGTGATGAATGAATTCTTTTTCCTCATATCCAATTGATTTTTTGAGTTAGGTCATTGATTTCAAAAGATGATTCTACCCTAAGAGAAAGTCTGAGCTAAGGGTAATCATGATCGAAAATTCTACCGTTCTTTGGATTATTAATGTTGTTAACTCATTAACTCACAAGTTTTTAAAATTAATCACATGGAATACTACATCAACTTCATGCCTTGGTAAAAAAAATAAATAAATAAATAAAGGGATGTCTTGTGGTTTGCTTTTGTTCTTGATTCCGTCCTTTTTGAGATGTCAAAAGGGGGAGTAGGAAAAGGGGGGGAGTAGGTTTAGGATATTTTTATGTTACACTACTATTTTTTAAATTTTTGTCATAGTGTTTTGCCATCATCAAAAAGGGGGAGATTGTTGCAAATTCAGGTCTATGAACTATGTTTTGATGATTGGCAAATATTCTTACTTGTCTTGAACTGTCTTTTACTACTGACTTTTTAGGAATAAAAAATCGGACGGAAAAATGGAGCCAGCTCAAGATGGGGTAGATTTAGGGTTGAATCAGTCTGTAGTTTTATTTTTTCCTTCTTCAGTCAATTGTAATCTTTGGTGCGACTTATGCAAAGTAACCCTAAACACACACACTTGAGAGACTTAGAATTTATATTTTTACTCAAATCGGGTACATCGTCCTGGACGATCGAGCTTAAAACAAAAAATCTAATCAGGGGTTCTTAATTAAGGCAGCCATCATTAACCAATCGTCTAGGATGATACTTATATCGGCCTGGACGATAGGCTCAAAACAGAAAGAAATTGTTGCCATAAACAATTAAGGTATTATGTATATTTGGCAATCAGCTAGGACGATCTTGATCGTCCTAGACAAAATTCTCAATTATGCCTCAATTGATCAGAAAATCAAGAAAGTAATTAAGGATGATTGATACGATCAAATTGTTTTGGATGATCGAAGGATTGGCCATAACGACCTATTCTAAAATCCTTAGTTGCTCTTGGACAATAAATATCAGATAGTATAAATTCAGGGCGATGTACTGGACGATCTGGATCGGATAGCCTGAATTCAGGGCGATGCTCTGAATGATTTTCTTCTGATTTGAATTGATTGGTTGGGACGATCGTGATGGATGATCAAGCTAATTTTCAATCATCTAGTTTGCATTCAGGGCGATGCTCCGGTCGATCTCATGGATTTGTACTGATCGTCCAAGACGATTTCCATATCATCCTGGACGATATAGTCGGCAACTTGCAATTAATTAGCTCAATTGAAGCTCTTCTATTTAAGAGCTCTTGTTCAATGTTTTTGAATATCCTTGGCTGTTGTCTTGACCTGAGAAAACCTAAAGGAGAGAGAGAGAGGATCTTTTGAGGGGGGAGCTTGTGAGTGGATTCACAAGGGTTGCTCCAAGCAATGTTCCACTTCCTCTTCCCTAGAGTCTCTTGTCCTTGGAAGGGTTGGGAGAGGTAAGTTCCAGCAAGTGATCGAGTTTCTCTTCCTGCTTCAGGAGGAAGCAAAAGGAGGAAGGTTCTCTGCCTTGCCGTGTGTGGCAAAAAGAGGTGTTTGTAAAGGCTTCTCCGCCTAGCTGTTGGGGCTAAAGGAGAGTCACGATTGAAGTGCAATACTCGGAGGGCAACTCCGGGGAGTGGACGTAGGTCGAGTTGATTGAACCACTATAAACCCTTATGTTCTTGTTTTTTACTGCTTCCGCATTTATTTTCCGCACTTATTTTTTATGTTGATTTGGTTTGCATTCGTTCTTTGCTTAAAGAAAATTTTTAAATACCGATTTACCCCCCCTTCTTGGTTAGCCTTGGGCCAGTTCCATAGGGCTTAACATCTCTAACGAACTGTCAATTAGGACCATCGTGCTAAGGGTTTTGGTCAGGAGGTTTGAGTCAATGCTCATGGCATGGTAGCTATGGACGAAGGTAAGACTAACCCTCATGATGGGAACGCGGGGGACAGGAGGAACCATACCCGTGGCCAATTATAGGGTAGTGAAGGTGGATAGTGGAAGATGGTTAATAGGAGATATGGAAGAAACCGACTCTCTTAGCCTAAAGCTAGGCTACAGGAGCTCCCCCCCCCCCCCGGGGGACAGGAGCTCCCCCCCCCCCGGGGGGAAAAAAGGCCAATTTTAATAGCAGGAACATGTTTGTTGCCCTTGGTATAGATGACACTGAAGGATGTTCCCTATCCAGTGGATGATAATGTGGTGGATACTGACGATGGGTTGAGTTCCTTGGCCTGTACCTCAAGAGCGAAGTTAGCCATGAGGCTTAAGTCAATGGCCCCATCATTAGTGCAGGCTTTCATTCCTAAAGTCTTGTTGTCAAAAATGACCAACAGCCCCAAGGATGGGCCTATTACCAAGCAAAGAAGGGGAAATGGACCAAAGATGCATTTTTTTATAGGGATCTATTATGTTGAACCCCTAAGCCATTCTAGCATAGGTGGAAAGCTGGGAAGGTAGAGTCCTTTGCTCGAAGCCTTGTTAATTACACCACTAATGCTATAGAATAACTTATAGTCGATGGAGATGCATCCCCTAAGGTAGATTAATGACTTGCTTCCTAAGATAGAATTATTGGTAGTCCTGTAAGAAGGTAGTGGGAAATTAACTTTGCCAACTTAACAACAATTATGATATTGGTTTTATTTATTTTTTAGCCATAAAAGTGGAGTAGCTCACCTACAATGATGTGGATAAGCTCGCCAGGTGCTCATGGGATTTTCATCTGTAGCCTTTGGCTGGCAAGTTAGGTGGGATCTTAGTCCTTTGGCATAGGGACCTTGTCTCATTTAATCTTGTGCTATCCTTCAAGAAGTGTGTGATCGGTTAGGTGTAGGTAGAGGTTCTTCCTTCATGTATGATGGCTTTTATCGATACTGACAAGGATAATCATGGCAAAAGGTAACTCTGGGATGACATCAAGGACTATCATAATGCTAGCATCCCCCTCATTATTTCTAGTGATTTTAGTTGCATCTTATCATAGGTGGAGAAGAATGGGGGAAGAGGGTTTGCCTACTCCAATTTGGCTATTGAGATGGAAGAGTTCATAATGCTCAATGACTTGTTGGACACTAGGTTCATTGGACCTAGGTTTAATTTGACCAAAAATAAGGAGACGTGGAGCAAAATTTAGGCCAAACTCAACCTCTTCCTGTTGAATTCCTTATTCCTAGATAGTTGTAAGGAATTTAAAGTGAGGTACCTCTTGCGCCTTGGTTCGGATCATTATCGTTTGTTTTATTTATTGAGTCCCCCGTAATAGAATGCCTCATCAAATTTGATTAAGTTCTAAGATATGTTGTTACCTACCCTATGGATGGAAAGATTGTCAGCGACAAATGGAGCCAAGAGGTAATGGGTAGTAAGGTGGACTTTCTTTAGAAGAAAAATCGGAAAGCTCTTTGAGCCCTCTTCTTCTGGAGCCATCATAAGATCAATGAACTCAATAACTCCAAACATTTACTGGAATAGGAGATTATAAGTCTCCAACATGCTGAATGTTCTATGGAAGGGCTCCATCTAGACTAGGAGGTTGAACTCCTTAAAATGGTCCATCTGCTTAATGGTATGATCAACAAGCTGATGACTTGGTGGAGGATGCGGGAAAAAGTCAGATGGAGGGTGGAGGAGGGTGCTAACATTCAATTCTTTCATTTGGTAGTTTTTTTATAGGAGGTGGAGAACATAATTGAGGAAATGAAATGGGATGATTAAGAAATCACCAAGGATAATGCTGCTATTATGGATATCATGTTTAATTTTAATCTTTAGAAGTGGAGGGGGATGCCCAACTCTTGTGAAGGATGGCCCGGCTTGGATGTAAAAAGGGACTATATTAGTATGGCCTCCCGCATGATAGAGGTGGTTTTGGAGGGAGAAATTTGGAAATCAGTGTGCTCTATGGGTCATAACTGGGCCCCAGGGTTGGATGGGATCACGACTTTATTCTATAAAGCCTTTTGGCCCATTATGGGAAGAAGGTCAAGGTTGTGTGCACTATGTTCTTTGTGACTGGAAGAATGTATGAGGAATGGAAGGATACTCTTATGGACATGGTTCCTAAGGTGGAGAAACCCAACTCTCCTTCCAAGCATTGACCCATCAGTCCTTGCCAAATTGTTTAGTAAGTGATCACCAAAATCATGGTTAACCGCTTTTACTGAATCCCCCTGGAGATTATATCAGAGGAATATGTGGGTTTTCTCAGGCCACTCTATTTTTGGCAATCACCTCTTAGGCCTCAAAATTATTAACAAGTTCAAGACATCTACATTAGTTGATGACCTTATGGCCCTTAAAGTTGATATGGAGAAGACATATGATAAGATGAGCTGGTAGACGCTCAAAACAACCATTTAGTTTATGAGATTTCCCAAAAAAATTTGTAATTAGATAAAGCGATGTATTGAACATCCTCAGTTCTCTATTATTATGAATAGAGGTCAGATTGGATCAAGGTGTAATGTGGGTTCTGCCAGGGATGCTAACCCTCCCCTTACTTATTCATTCTCAACTCAAAACTTCTTTAATAGGCCTTTCAGCTATGGGAACTGAACCTCGGCATCTCCCTTACCCGGGGGCACCTACTCTCCCACCTTCTTTATGCTCATGATGTGTTGATTTTTGCATGTGCCACTGTTGTCAAGCTCAAGAAGATCCTCTCCCTCCTTCAATTTCACTGTGATGAGTCAGGGCAGAGGCTTAATCACAGTAAATCTCCTATCCTCTTTGGCAAGAGCACCTGTACTAAAAGAAGACCATACTTTCTAGACTTATTGAGTTTCATCGAGTTGAGGAGCTGAAACATTTAGGGATTTCTCTGAAGATGGGAAAGTCTATCTTCTCCGACTTCAGCAAGATCCTCCAGAAGGCCAAGTCCAAGATTATTTGGGTAATAGGCACCTTTCCTTGGCCAGGCATACTTTGCACATCAATGTTTCCCTTCTCCCTATTATGATCTATTATGTCACTCATGCGGACATCCCCAAGGGGGTCCTCAATGCTATAGATAAAATGGCACATCGTTTTCTTTGGGATAAGAGAAATAATTCTAGGTGGCTTCATTATATGGCCTAAGCTAAGCTCTGCAAGCCCAAACATTTTGGTGGGTTGGGTTTCTATGTGGCCTCCAACTGGACCAGGCTATTTCATGCTAGACTTGCATGAATCTTCATTGAAGATAGGGAGGATCTTACCAACTATTATATCCGAGAAAAATATAGGGACACCACTTGGGAGAACACCCCCCGGTTTAATGACTCTGTTGGGTGGAAACTTATCTGTGATGGTGTCAATAGTCTCTAAGCTTGAATTCATTGGAAGGTTGGGGATGGTAAGGAGATCAAAGTCTTGGAGCATATGTGGATCACTGATAAGGCCCTTTATAGGTGTCTTAGCATCAATAGCACTAAAATCGATGAGGATATATCTTTTTATAGCCTCTGAATGATGATAGATCATAGGATATAGTGGTGCTACTGCAATTTTTTGGCCCTAATTTGGCTGACCGTATTTCTAGTATTAAGATCATCCTCTATGAGAATCAGGATTCTATCGAGTTCATTAATCATCCCCTTGGTGTTAATATTATTACCACGGCCTATAGCTAAGTGCTACTTGCAAAGAAAGATCATATTAACTTGGTCAACCAACTAAGGCTCCACCTAAGAGTGAAGATGTTTTTGTGGTGTGTGTATAAGAATATTGTTCCTATAAATGACTTACTACTATCAATGAGGCTTTAGGTTGATCCTCTCTGCCCTTGGGTATGTTCTATAGTGGAAGATCTTTCCCATGTTATTTCACAAGATGTCAAGTTCTTAAGGAAACTTTAGGTGTCCTTGCTAGGTCGGGTATTCCCCTGCCCTATTTTAGCTCACTTTTGGAGCACTAATCTCAATTCTAGACATGCATGAAAAAGAATGGGGGGTGGCCATAATACTAATTTTATGTAGTCAACCAGTGCTAGCTGGGTCAGAATGCCATGAAGCATAGTCGCCCCCACAGAACCTCCACCTCAGTGGAAGCTGGGATTTTTGGAACAGTTTATCTTCAAGGTACAAGTTTCTTTTTGGGGAAATAGGATACCACTCAGCCCTTTATGTTATTTAGATGCCTTTGTGTTACCCCCCTCCTTATTGGCTCAAGCTAAAAATTGATGGTTTGCTGTGCTCTAACTATGGGCGGTTAGGTCTGGTAATTAACAATAATAAAGGAATCAGTTGAGGGTGCTAGGTTGGGGGGTCAATTACTTGGATAGTACACAAGTGATGCTCAAGTAATTCTTCAAATAAGCAAGGCCCTTATGGATTGGATGTTTAATTCTGCCAAAATTATCATTAAAGGGGATAACCTCAGTCTCATTAATTTCATGCATAATTATGTTGAAAAAGAAATGGGATGCCTTGCTGGATTTTGGTGAAGATCTCAATTGGATCCATATGGAACAGTGTTGTTGTAACTTATGCTGCGGGAGAATAATTCTACTGCCCACTTTTATGACCAAATGTCGATTTCTTGTAATTTTGTTTGAGATTTTGTGGATAGCGACACTATTCCTTAGGAATTGATTTATATCTTAGAGGAGTATATGATTTAACATGTTCATTCTTAGAGCCTCTCGCTGCCCTCCTTTTGTAATTCTCTTTTGATTAATGCAAAATGCATCCTTTTTAAGAATCCCAAAAATATTGATTTCTCACAAGGTGCTGGTGGAGTCCTAAAAGCCTCATCCGCCGATCCCTGGTCGACATCATTTATGGTTGAGACTAGGATTGTTTCTAATCGTCTTAAAGCCCCCAACAATTGCTCTTGATTATTAAAAACATCATTGGCAAATGCTTTCGCAATGGGTTGCCTTTCATAAATCCAAGAAGTTCACCACAATTATGAAATATGAATGCACCCGACCGTCCTTCTTAATCATTACGTCGATCTTGAAGTCCAACACAATTGGACCAAAGTTATGTGGTTTTATCCCAAGCTAATATATCCATAGCATGGGCGAAATTTCTTTAAGCACTCTATCTTCTTTAAAGTAACAACACTAGAGGAACAAACCAACCAATTATGGCCACATTGCATCTCTAGCATAAGATAAAAGGAGGGCGGTGTACACCATGTGGTGGACTGACTGATCCAACCAAAGTTCCAACTACAAGCTTTTTAACTACAATAACTTAAATATATGCTATTGGAGCTAGAATCATAGCGGTTGCTGGCACAAGACATGCCCTCCAGTGTATCCTCATTAAGGGAATTAGATTATATTCATTCCAATTACATACATAAAGAACCAAGTATTATTATTTATTGTTACTACCTCCCTGTGTCAGGATTAGGTAATTTGTATGCTTGCTGCCTTCCTTGGATGTGGTAGGCATCTCTCAGGTTCCCTCAAAAGAATCAAACCCCAATTCTCCATCATCTATCACCACCATGGTAGGCCCCTATCCCACCTCTGAAACTTGATAGTGAAGATATTTGAAAGATGTATCACTGACACAAGGGCCATTGGATCCGATAAGTTATTATGAATCATGAGGGCAATGAGAAAAATTCCGCATTGACCTTTTACCTAATAAATGCTTCACTTCCAGAAGTTAGGGTTTTGATGCATATATTAGCCCTAGAATTAATATGGTTATCCTTGCAGCACATACCATCAAACAAACTATAACTGATTTAATGAGTTATTCTCAGTTTCATAATATGAAATAACTCATACTTATACATGCATTAATTAATCTTTGAGACAAGCATATGAATACTGCAAGAAATAACCAGTTAGCTTGACCTTGACGCAACTATGATCTAAGCCTATCCCCAACAATAATATGGATGGTAGGAGGGGAAAGATCCAAAGTCACATAGGGGATAAGGCAACATTACATTTCAATTAACCAACTCGAGAAAGTTGCCAATGACACCAAGGTAAATTTTCTCAAATGAGCCACATTTGTAATAATATAATGGGACCTAAAGTCGACTTCCTAAGCTGAAAGATTACCATGAGATAACACCCTTAGCAAGGGGTGGGTAGGTCTCATTCTATAAATCACTCTCCATACCTTGAATAAGGACACATAGATTATCTATAAAGCATTCCTAACAATTAATTCCATAAATAAAGGGATTTGCATCGCAAGCAACAATCAAGGTGTCTTGGTTGATCTTCATAATAATATGAGGGCCATAGAAATGAAAGGAGCATTATATTGATGGTTGGAAACATAAAAAAACCACCAATCACTTCAAAAAGAGTCAACAACAACTCATGTGCCAATACAATCTCAAGCACTTCCACATCAACCAGCCTAATGGCACCACCCAATATCAAAGAGTAAGAAAACTATGATAATAATCTAACCAAAGGGTCAAGGTAATGATGTGGATGGCGAGCTCCCACAATGCATGTTTAGTAGTTAAGTTTTGGCGTGTTGAACTCCAATAATGCAAATGATGACATGCAACTTGACACATCTATTTAATATTTTGCCTCCATTAACCGAAGGCACGAGCATAGGGTTTCCTCATTTAATCACAAGAACATTCCATAAACTATACATCAAAATGCAATTTACCCATATCTAGTATGAATCAACAAATCGTGTTGAGAATTAGCCCCAAATAAAAGAATCGAAGGTAAGTGTTTCAACCCTCTCATGATGTTGATAGAAAGCCAATAATTCACATATGAATAATAAGCCTTTGTATGGTCATGTTTAAAATAATAACACAAATGCTAATATTTATAAGTTTGGCAAGAATTTCTTTTTTCTTGCCCCCTTGCACATTCTGCTTCCCTCTAACAGGAAGTAAGGGCTAATAACATCAAAAATGCCCCAGTAGTTAAAAAAGGCCAAAAAGATTCCAATTTTTTTTCCATAGAAAGTGCATTTTTACTTATACATGTACACATGATTTCCCAGCATACCATCTTGAAAGTGATCATAGAGGTGAATTTAAAAATAAAATTTTTAAGGATTTTTATAAAGATCTTGGAATTAATCACAATTTTTCTGCACTTAAGACCTCTCAACAAAATGGGGTAGTGTAAGAAAGAACAAAAAATTAATTGATGCTATTAGAGCCATGTTGGCAGAATATACACTTCCTAAATATTTTTTTTTGCTGAAGCAGCTAGCACTGCATGTTATGTTTTGAATAGGATGAACATAAGATCTAAATTGAATAAAACACCCCATGAAATTCATAAAGGGAGAACATCTAACTTATCACATTTTCATGTTTTTAGATTTAAGGTGTTCATACATAATAATCAAAATCTTCTTCAGAAAAATTTGATCCAAAATCAGATGAAGGAATTTTTCTTGGATACTCTAGTATTGGAAAATCGTATAGAGTATTTAAAAAAAGAACTTTGGTAGTTAAGGAGACCAAAAAAGTTGTATTCGATGAATTTGGCATTTTGGAAGAGCCAAGTGTTGAAGAGAATGATATAGAAAATAACTCCCAAAGGATTGAGAAGATTGATTTGGATGAAAATTTGGAATAAGAAAACCCTTTTCCTAGAGATTAAAAAATTTTCTAAAAACCACCATAAGGAATTGATTATAGGTGAACCGAGTAAGGGTGTTAGGACTATGCATGGTCTTAGCAGAGAAGTTAATCATTATTCTTTTATTTCAATAATAAAAACCACAAATATAAATCAAGCACTTATGGATAAATTTTAGATTTTGGCAATGCAAGAAGAATTAAATTAGTTTGTAAAGAATGATGTTTAGGAATTGATAGCAAGGCCAAAGGATCAAAATGTAGTTTGAACTAAGTGGGTATTTAAAATTAAAATGAATTACTCAAGAGTTGTTGTTAGAAATACGGCTAGATTTGTGACTAAGGAATATAATCAAATTGAAGAGATTGATTTTGAGGAGACTTTTGGCCCTATAGTAAGACTTGAAGTAATTAGGATTTTGTTAGACTTTGCCTATTTTAGAGAATTTAAATTGTATCAAATAGATGTAAAAGTGCCTTTTTGAGTGAGGTGAATCAAGAGGATAATTATGTTGAACAACCACAAGGTTTTGAAAATTTAAAATTTCTTAATCATGATTTTAAATTAAAATAGACATTATATGGATTGAAACAGTCACCTAGGGATTGGTATGTGAGGTTAAACACTTTTTCATTAGAGAGATATTTTAAAAAAGGAAGTGTGGACACCACTATCTTTTTGAAGAAATTGGAAGATGAAATACTTATTGTTCAGATTTATGTTTATGATAACATCTTTGGATCTACTAATAAAAATCTTTGTGATGTTTTTTTTCAAAAATAATGAGTAGTGAATTTGAGATGAGCTTAATGAGATATCTTAGTTATTTTCTTAGTTTTAGCATTAAGCAAATTGAGGATTGGATATTTCTTAGCCAGTCAAAGTATGTTAAGGACATCCTCAAAAAGTATGAAATGGATTATAGTAAACTAGTAAGTACACCAATGAGTTCTTTAGTTCAATTGGATAAGGATTGAAAGCGAAAATCTGTTGATCAAAAGAAATTTAGATGAATCATTGAATATTTGCTTTATTTGACAGCTATTAGACTAGATATTATGTTTAATGTTTGTTTGTGTGTTAGATTTTAATCAAATAAAAAAAAATCACATTTGACAGTAGTAAAAAGGATTTTGAGATATTTTTTGGGAGCTCAGAACTTAGGGATTTGATATCCTAAATATAGCTTTTCATTTGAAATTATTGGATATTAAGACTTAGACATTACGGGTTGTAGGGTTGATCGAAAGAGTACATCTGGAACATGTCACTTTATATGAATTTTTTTAGTTTCTTGGTCTAGTAGAAAAAAGAATTTTGTAGCCCTATCTACTGCTAAAGATGAATACATCGCCTTAGTAAGTTGTGTGACATAAGTTCTTTGTTTGAAATAACTGTTGATTGATTTAAGATTTTCAAAAAACACAATTCTAATTTATTATAATAATACTAATGCCATTTGCATTTCAAAAAATCCTATTTAATATTCCAGAACCAAACATATAGATATAAGGCATTATTTCATTAGGGATTATGTAGCTAAAGGAGAAATTGAATTGAATCATGTTTCAACAGAAAATAAACTTGCAAATATTTTTATAAAATCACTAGACTTTGATACTTTTAGAACATTAAGAGCAAGGTTAGGTGAGATTTATCTTAATGCTAGATAAAATCTTGTACAGACTTGAAATGTTTTCTATGTGTGTTTTCTATTTTTGTTTGTAAATCTTTTTATTTGTGTGTGTTTTTAATTTGTGTTTAGTTTGTTTTTGGACATGCATTATTTATCAAAAGTTTTTTTTGGTTTTCACACAAATTTTTCTAAGTGTTTGAATCTTACTGGTCAAAATTAGTTTCATACCGTACGAATTATGTAGCATGTAAATCATTATTTTTTAGTGAATGCATAAAATTTTGATTTTTTTAACATAGATCATATTGTATGATGCTATCATCATCCTATACGATTTATATACATTCGTCTGTATGTATATAGATGGTTATCTGGGTAGAATCAGTTATTAAAATTTATCGTACGTACAAACAAAAATTTTATCTCTACGATCCACGTGTCATTCTCTGTGGGAGACGAACCTAACCGTCATTAAAATGATATTGAATAACTTATCATCCCAGACGAACACATGTTCCTTTATACAATCATGTGGTCAAAAACTCTACACAAAAGGATGCCTCATAAATTATGTGTTTTCAAAAAGTCATTTTGTTTTGGACATTATTGTTTGTCCATAAGAAATTTTTTGTCCCGCACGATCTCATGATCGTACATATGAATCCATTTTTGTACTGTAGGATTCTTTAAATAGCAGGGATTTAAAATTTATTTTCATTCACTTTCAAATCATTTCTAAATCATTCTAGTAGCACCAACCTAGGAATGACATGTTCTAGCAAGCACTCTAGAGTTTCTAAGGGTTCATCATCCTGGGGTGGGGATGATAACTTTTGGTCTAGAGATAATGATGATTCCTTCTATAGGTTTATAGCCTCTAAAATCACTCCTTCAAGACTTCTAATTTATGATTATATCCACTTTTTAGTTATGCCTCTATTTTCTTCAACCCAGTTCTGCTTCATTCTAACTTTGATCTATGCTTATCATAGAGAGATTTTTTTCTATTTTCTTACAAATATGAGATTTACTGAGAGTATGATAACATCATTTGTCAAAAAGCAATGGGTGGAAATCACTAAGGAAGATCTAGGAACCTTTCTTCATTTAAGGACTCATAGGACTAGAGCACACACAATAACTTCTAAACCCGATTATGACTGGTTTGAAATAAACAAAACTCATAGAGGTGTAACTCAAGTTGTTCATTTGGCTCGAGTCTACACTTTAAATCAAAATGCTTGGGTTATCCAGCATTTCTTAAGGACTTTAACCATTCCTAAGGCTGGTGATTGCATAAACATTACTCCTCTTCTATCCACAGTTACCTATTTAATCATGACTTGATAATCAATTGATGATGCCCAACTCATCTTGGATTACATTCATCACCTTTCTGAGATTGGGTTTCCTTCTCATAAGAGGATAAAAAATATTTCTCTAGGATATTTAGTGACCTATACTTTTTAAAGAAGTATAACATTATTCATCCTGATATTCCCATAGAATTGCCAATATTCTTCATCGATGCCTCTTTTCGATTACTTTTTGGGAGGAATGAGAGTTTAAGTAAGGATACTGAGGGAGAAGTGGGAGCACCTGCTCAGGGACCTGACTTGTAGGAGATGGTCCTACAATTTGATCATTTGGAGAGTCATTTGGATCAATGTTTTGATCAAATTCAGACTCACTTAAACTAGCAGGATGCATAGTACCAACTAGCTATGGGGTGGATCCAAGGCCAATTTGACTCGGTGAACACGAATGTTGCTGTGATGAATAGATATTTTTCAGTCTTCAACCAGCCTCTTCCTCCATACCAGGGTTCTTCAGAGATTTAGATGTACTTCATTGTAATTGCTTTTGCGAGTCCTTTCTTGATGGTGATAATAATGTGATGATGTCAATGTTTATTTCCTTCTCTAGTACTTATTATTTGTTTAGATTTGTGTTGATGTTGTGATGTTTAGCGGTTATGTTATTTTATTTCAATGGCTTTACTTTATCCGATCTTTATTTGATATCAATAAAAATGTCATGTTTTTGCTTAGTTGTTTTTATTCCTTGTTTGAAATGTGAGTTTGCATATATAAAAATTTTATTTTAATTGATCTAAAAAGTATTATAAATTAACTTGCATTACAAAACTAATTTCATTATGAAATCTAATTTTTTCAAAAAAAATTAGGTTAACTTATAACTTGATCAAGTTAAATATATCAATCTCATGTTCTTTTTAGGCAAACATAATTTAAATATTATTATTGCAATCTTGATGTCTTATTAGTATTTTTTCTTTTTTCAATATAATTATTTTTGTAATTAAAGAAATTTGATTTTTTTTAGATTAATGATTTTGGAAAGACAAAATAAAAAAGGGGGTTTTATGAAAAAAAAAGAAATGTATAGTTTGTACAAAAATTAAAAGAATGCACAATGATTTGTAATATGAAAAGAGGAACAAAATTAGCCCAAATAGAAAAAAGATGCACAAAGTGTGCCACAAACATTTGAAATGATGCACAATATCGCCAATTGAATATGATCTTTTCTTTATCTTCTAATCTTTAATTCAAATCAATCTTTTTTCAATTTTACTTTATTTTGAAAATTGAAATTAACTAATTTTTTATTTCGTCACTTTTGCAAAATTCCCCCTTATCTAATTATCCATAATGCATCATGTTCTTGATAAATTTTTCTTATATATGTTCTTCTTTAATTTAAATTTTTTTGAAATTTTCTTTTTAATATTATGGTAATTAACTTTGTTATTGTAATTCTATTTCAATCTCTTTCAAGAGCAATTATTATTGTTTCCCATTTGACATCTTTCATTTCAACTTTCATTTTTCCCTTTTTTTTGTTGTCAAAAGGGGAAGTAATATTATTTTGTGTTTTGTGTTATTTTATATTTTTTGTTTGTGTTTTTGCTTTGTGTAGCTTGTGTTTTATTTTGTTATTTGTGTTTTATATGTTTTTAAAAATAAAAAAATATTAATATTTTAGTGTGTTATTCATGGATTTTCATTGTATTCACAAATTTATTCTTTTTAGGGGAGTTAAGGAGAAATTTAGTGTATACACGTTAACTTAAAAAATAATTATTTTGCCATCATAAAAAAGGAGGAGATTGTTGAGATAGTTGCAACTTAGTTTTTCAAATGTTGATATTCTTGCAACATGAATGATTTTAATGATTCGAAATATTATTATTTTCATTATAATTTCTCCTAACATATTTTGGATGTATTATTTTGTTGTTTATGTGTACTAACATTTAGAAAAATCATATTCTAGATTGTTGAAGACTTCAAATCAGATTAGATTAGGGTTCTTTATAAATGAAGTATGTATTTTTCAGTTTATTGAGTTTGAGAGAGTGTGGTTTTAATTGAGTAACTATGCACAAACACACTAGAGGAGTATTTAGAATTATAATTTTTTTAACAAATCGTATTGTATGAAGTCATCTCGTATGTGATAATTTGTTCAATTTTTTTCCCCTTTGAGCAGTCAAACGAACTGCAAGTAGAAAATTTTTCTAAGTATAATTCATATTATACGAAGCTACCTTCATATATACGCCATCCAGAGTATGAATTAGACGGGTCATTTTTCATCCTGATGATTTTTTTTTGAACTGATCGTATTATACAATGTTTTCTTCATATGTACGCCCTTTAGAGTACGAATTAGATAGATTTCTATCCCAACGAACTTGAAATTTTTTTGAATTGTTTGTACATTACAATGTCATGTTCATACGTACGCCATTTAAAGTACGAATTGGATTTGTCCCTTTTCATCTTGATGAACTCAAAAAAAAATTTTGAACTGATCATACTGTATGATATCCCATTTGTTTAGATGTCATCCATAGTACAAAAATGTGGGGTCCCTTTTTGTCTTGATGAAAATGAAATTTTTTCTAATTATTCATACAGTTTGAGCTTGGTTCATACTAGACAATCATCGTGTATGAAAAATTTTGTATAGATTCATAATAGGTTTGTACCCAACAATTTTGGAACTATCCGTACGTATAAACATACGATCGTACTGTACAATCTTATACGATCAAAATGGAAAATTTTAGTTTTCTAGAAGTTTTTTCGTGTCTTTCATAAAAAAGGTCCTTTAAAACAAACATGAATAGAGTTTTTATTCATGATTTTTCAAGGGCAAGTGAAAGAGTGATTGTAGGAGAGTGTTTGCAAGAGAGTGTTTGCAAGAGATTTTTTGTAAGTAGAGTGTGAAGGGTTCACAAGGTTACTCAAAGGTAAGGGTCTCTTTGTGTTTTTGGTTATAACTCTTCTTCTCTTCTTTCTAGTTGCTCTTGAGAAGATCTTTGAAGAAGATCTAGTACTCTGCCGACACTTGGAGAGTGTGAAAGGATAACGACACTCTACCGATACTTTGAGCTATAAAAGAATGACGGTTTTCTACCGACACTTAGAGAGTATGAATAGATGACGGTTCTCTGTCGATACATGGAGAGTGTGAAAGGATGACAATTCTCTAACGCATCAGGGATTTATGGAAGAGAGGTTTTGTAAAGGCTTCTCCACCTTGTTATGGGGGGAAAAGGAGAGTCACTTTGGTAATAGTGTAATACCTGAAGAGGGGGTCTTAAGGGAGTGGATGTATATCGTATTTGACAGATCCACTATAAATCTTTGTGTCTTTTTATTTTATGCATTTATTTACTACAATTTAATTACTATGTTTGAAAAGCATATTTTAATTTAAAATCAAATTGTTGAAAAATTTTATAACGGTTTTCTATAAAAAATTCAAGGAAATTTTTAAATTAATAATTTACTCCCTATTGGTTAGCCTTGAGAAAATAGCATAGGTTTAACAACCTATACAAAATTAACACTTTGCAACCTAGTAGGTACGGCCTTAGCATGCTGGCAGCGTCAACCTAGCTATACTGGCAGCCAGGTCCTGGGGTTACTAGTAAGCAGGGTTTAAGCACGCTAGTAGCAATAGCTTGAGTACACTAACAAGTAAGGCCTAAGCATGCTGGTTGGCAGAGTGCTTGGGTTACTTAGCTAGCAATTCTTAAACAGCTGGCATGTTAGGCTTAGGTAAATAAGGCTAAGGCATGCTGGCAGATAAGGTCTACTACTCTATCAAGCTGGTCCTGGTCATTTTTGCAAGTAGGGTCTCGTCATGTTGGCAACTAAGCTAGAGGTACATGAACAACATAAATGTAAGGGCCAAGAACACGCTTGCTTTGAGGCATAATAATGATGTGTAACTTGACAACATTTATTATTCTTTCACAACCAATAATCAAAGGCACAAGAAATATGTCACTTCATTTATTCACAAATATATTTTATTCTGTGTGCATCAAGATCATCTAATATGATGTAACATATTATTCTTAGAACTAGGCATAAACCATCAAAGGCATGTGTTAAATCTCTTACATGGTGTTGATAAGAAATGAAAGTTTCATATCAAAACAACAACCCTTCATGTAATTTTATGAGGAATTATAGAAAAATAGCAATGTCCTACAAGTTTTTTCATAGAAAGATAACTCTACATCCTTTTTGTGCTCCCCTCTAATAAACAAAAATTTCCAATATAGTTCAAAATGCTCCATTAATTCAAAAAAGGTCAAAAAGCTTAAATTTCAGTTTTCTACAAAACTACAGTTTTACTTGTACATACACCCATGTGTACCCAACATGCTATCCTGATGCCCAAAAGTATTAAATTAAGTACTTATGAGTATATTTTAATGGGCTGGGGAACACTGGTAGGGAGGGCCTTGGCATAGTTACTGGCAAGGCCTAAAAAAGCTGGCTTGCAATTCTTTGGCACGCTGCTAAGCATGACTAAGGCACACTAAAAGCCAAGATGAGGCACTTGTGAATATTCTTTATAATAGAAAAATTGAATGTATAAGCACCAATTTGCTTCACTTATTCACAGATTCGATTTATCTTATATGCATCAAGATGCAGGAGGGTCATCTAATATGAAGCAACATACTATGCTTAGAACTAGGCACAACAAATTAAAGAAAATTCTTCTATCTCTCGCATGGTGTTAATTGAAAATATGATTTTGCAACCAAACAACAAGCTTTTATATGCTATAGTTAAGAATTGTAGCACAATAGCCAAGTTTCACACATTCGTTGATGGAAAAATTCCTCTGTGTTTCTTTTAAGCTTCCCTCTGCTACATAAGTTTGGCATAATACATCCAAAATGCCCCAAAAGTTCAAAATAGGCAAAAAATTGTATAATTTTTTTACCCTAAAAACCACATTATTTACTTATATGAACCCACTAGTTCATAATATGCCATCTTAAAGCCCAAAAGTCTTAAATGAAGTACTTATAAGTACATTTACTAGTAGATATTGGCAGGCTCATGGACTGGGCACAGTAGTAGCCAATATCTTGGTGACCTGGCAGACAGGTGCTAGGCACGCTGGTAGCCAAGGCCTTAGCACGTTGGAAACCAGGGCCTAAGCATGCTTGTAGGCAAGGCCTGACATACTAGCAAACAAAACTAAGGCACCCTAGCAAGAAAGGCCATGATATACAGGTAGCCAGGTCATGGTCATATTATTAGGTAGGGCTTGGGAAACCTGGCTGGCATGGGCTTGGCTTGCTGGCTGGTATTATCTGAGCTACTAGCATGTAGAGCCTAGGCATGCTGGTTGGCAGAGCCTTGGAAAATTGGCTCATAGGGCCTGGGCATGCTGGAAACTAATACCTAGGCAAGAAGCTAGGTCCGAAACATATTGGCAAGCAAGGCCTGTGGATGCTTGTAGGCATAACTAGGGCATGCTGCAAACCAGGGCCTGGGGATGCAAGCATCCAAGTCATGGGCACACTGGCAGGAAGGATTTTAGCACACTGGCAATAAGGGTCTAGGCACACTGGCAGGCAGGGCCTGAGCATGCTGGATGGCATTGGGCTTGGGCAACATGGTTGGCAGTGCTTGGATATTTGGCATGTAAGGCTTGGGCAAGCAAGTATTGGACACGCTAGAATCTAGGGCCTAACACTCTAGCAACTAGGCCTAATCATTTTGGCAAACAGGGTCTTATCATGTTGGTAACCAGAGCTGAGGCACACTAGCAACTTGTACGTAAGGGCAAAGAACACATTGGATTTGAGGCATAATTATGATGTGTAACTTAGAATATATGATTATTCTTTCATAACTAACAATCAAAGGCACAAGCAATAAGTTGTTTCATTTATTCAAATATACATTTTATCCTCTGTGAATCAAGATCCAAAACCATTTAGTAAGTAATGTATTATTTTTAGAACTAGGAACAACCCATTAAATGAAAGTGTTAAATCTCTCGCATGATGTTGATAAGAAATAAATGGTTTAGATCAAAATAACAAGACATTATTTCCTCTTATTAGAATTATAGCATGCCTAGCCAAGATGCAAGGTCTTGAACATACTGGCAGACAGGGCCTATGGAAACTCACAAGCATGATTTTGGTATGCTGGCAGAATGGGCTTGAGCATGCTAGCAGCCAGGTCTTTGGCACATTGATAGCCAGAGCCTGAGCATGCTAGTAGCCAAAACCTAGGACCACTGGAAGGCAGGGCTTGAAAATGCTGGCAGGTAGAGGGCATGTGCTACCTAACTAGCAGTGCTTAGACAACTAGTATGCAACACTTGAGCACACTGTCCGTTAGGGTTTTACACTTTAACAAGCAAGGCCTAGTCAATATGGTAAGTAAGGTTTCATCATGTTGGCAAGCAGGGCTGATGCACACTAGCAGCTTGCACGTAATGGCCAAGAAAACACTATCTTTGAAGAATAGTTAAGATGTGTAACTTGGCACATGTTCTTTTTCTTTCACAACCAACAATCAAAGGAAAAAGCAATATGTCTCTTCATTTATTCACATATACATTTTATTCTGCGTGCATCAAGATGCATAAGCAATCTAATATGAAGCAACATATTTAAAAATTTGTTAGGGATGTTAAGCTCTCATGAACTAACCCGACTTTAAAAAAGAAGGGATATAAATTGGTTTTTTAAAAATTATCAAATAAAAATCATGATCTTTTGAAATATTTTAAAACCACAAACCAAACAATCATTCACCATAAAATAAAGTGCATAAATTAAATGCAAAAATGCAATAAGAAAAAACACACAAGATTTAATAGTGGTTCGATCAGCATGACCTATGTCCACTCCCTAGAGCCTCTTTTATGGATATTGCACTAAACATAGTGACTCTCCTTTTTCCCCCACAGTAAGGAAGATAAGCCTTTACAAAACTTCTTTCCACTGACCTCAGTAAGGCAAAGGATCCAACTCCTTTTGCTTCCTCTTAAAGCAGACAGAGAATAAAACTCCTATCGCTTCCTCCTAAAGAAGGAAATAACCTCAAACAATCGCTTAAGTAGTCCTCACTAGAACCTCCAAAGAATCATGAATGATTGGAGATGATGACCCAGATCCTTTCTTAGAGCAACCTTTATGAAACCCTCATAAACTCTCCCTCATAAGATCCTCTCTCTCTCTCTCTCCCAAGCTATCCTTCTCCTCCTGGCTCTCTCAGGTTAGGATAGTAGCAAAAGATCACATATTGAGTAAACAAGAGATCTTATATAGAATAGCTTTAAATTTTCCCTAAATTATAATAAATTGACAAATATCATCCAGGATGATCGATAAATTGTCCTGTACGATCAGTACAAATTTACTCAATTAGCCATGATGATCGGGGGCTTTTTTGTGAGGAATGGGGGGGGGGGGGGGGGGGGGGCTGGACAATTACATCAACCTGTACGATTAGTTCAAAATATTAAATATTGTCTAGACCATCGCTCTATTCGGCCAGAATGTACCTATCTAGATATTGAAAAAATAATTGATCTTCCAGGATAATTTATGGATTGTCTTGCATGATTAGTTCAAAATGTCAAATATCAACCGGACCATTACTCTGTTTATCCAGACATTACATGTTTGGACGATGAAAAAATAATTGATCAGAGAATGATTATGGAATTGTCCAGTATAATTAGTTTAAATCAATACATATTGTCCAGAATATCGTTCTATTCATCAAGGAAGAAACTATAGTTTATTTAGCTGATTGTCTAGGATGATCCAGAAATCGTCCATGATGATATGATTGATCAATCAAACTTTAATTTCTTTCCTTAATCATTAGACTAATTTAGGCATAATTAGAATACACCATCTAGGATGATTTCAAGTCTGATGTCTAAAAATAATAAAATGCTTAAATGAGAATGACCTAATTAGAGTTTCTATTTTTAACTAATTGTCCAAGATGATTTGGGATCATCACAGATGATATAAATTAGAAAACTCTAAAATAGATAGATTTTTTTCCTCTGAGTGATTGTGTGTGCAAGGTTACATAGCATCAAGACTCACTTTATTATATTTAACTCAAGAAAAGGTAAAAATACTTGAAGTACACTTACATACTAACTCAGTCGTAATCTACCCAATCTTAAGCTAGCTTGATTTACAATTGACCTTGTGATACTGAAACATTAGTATGCATGGAAATAAGAGAAAAAATAGAAGTGTAAATGTTTGTTATTATCAAAATTATAATTCATGAATCCAGATTCCCAATAATCTCCTCCAATTTATTGATGGCAAACATTTGCTAGAAAGTTCAACTTAAGCAGTTAAATGAAACATAACGTGAAGTAAAACAATGTGAACCAAGAAATGCAAATTTTACTAAAATCAAACAGTTGGTACAAACACTAAATTATAGTAGTAAAAAGATAGTACAATGAAACAACACAAAGACTACCACTACTCCTCCTTTTTACATCACAAAAAGGAGGAAAATAGAAAAGAAAAATAAAACATAAAATATAAACAAATAAACATCACAAAAAAATAACACAAGAAAAATTCTACAAGTACGAAGGGCCCTGATCATCAGAAGGAGGTGGTGGTGGCTCAAAAAAACTGGAAATAGCATCAATTTGCTCCCCAAACCAGACAATGTCCTGGTTTTACTGCTACTATTTGTGTACCACGTACGCATCAAAAGAACTACATCCTCCATATGCTTCTGCTCCTGTGAAACGATATAAGTGTTGAACCGAGCCTCCCACTGGTCAAAAGCTCCACTAGATGATTCAGCTATGAGTGCTGGCGAATCAGTGCAGGTGCAGGAGCAACTTCTTCCTCAGCTCCTTCAGCCTCCTTGTGCTCTGGGTGGAGATGAGTACTACAAAGAATGTGGAAGGAGATATTGGTGTAGAGGGCATAATAAAAATAGGTGGGGCAAGATATTGATGATTATATTTGATTTTTAGGGTATAGGCTATGATGTGTCCTAAGGCAAGGTTAGGCTTTCTTCTATGTCATTTATACAAAATACTAGTAAAATGTTCAATGTTTTAGAATATAAGATCAGCAACATTGAACTCTTTATGGGCCATTATGTAGAAGGTGGTGATTAAAAGGATAGAAGTGATGTGGGCACAATCACCAGCCTTAGGGATTATTGAGGTCCAAAGTACATGTTGGATTATTTTAAAACCTTTCAATGATGTGTTGTATGCCGCATCTTGATACGAGACAAGTGTTACTTAAAAGGAGATTGGTAGCAGCCCAGACATAATTAGGATCTTGAGACAAGAGGTGAATCTTGTCTCTAGTAGTGGATAGTTGGAGGAGTTCGTGGCAGTCCTGATAGGTAACTTCTATAGGTTGTTTCTTTATATAGGGCTGAAGGATAGTGTAAGTGGAGTTGATCTTAAGGCTTATAAAAATTTCATAAAGTAGTTCAGAATTGAAAGGGAAGTCAAGTGTGAGGTATGAGAAAATAGATTAAAGACAGGGTAAGTGAACATACGAGGGTTGAATATACTGGGCAGGGTGATCCTAGTAGTCTTATAGCAAAGGTAGGTAGCTTGGTCAGCTGCCTTAGTCAATCGAGGGTTAACAATAGCCCTCAAAGAACTTCTAGCTAACATTCTGGATTGCTTGCCACCGCCATTGAACAAATGAGGGAGAGGAAGGAAGGATTATCAAGGATTGAAGAAGGAAGGTATGAAGAAAATAGTTCAAAATAGCTATTTATATGGAATTAGCCATACCAACCAAGACGATCGCAGAATTGTCCAAGACGATCAGGCAAAATTATGATGCCCAGGACAATTGGTCAAAAAAGTCGTTATATCAGCTAAAATTATCATACATCGTCTGGGATGATCAAACACAAGCGATCATCCCGAGGAGTCATGTCAGATGACTATTGAAAAAGTAAATTGTTACTGACGGTTAGGTGGATCATCTATGATGATAAATAATAATGGATCGTACCGGCCGAATTTAAAATATGTAATGTCTTTGGCCACATGGATTGTCCATAATGAATAAGTGGATCATCCAGGATGATCGTAAATAATTGAAGCAAAATTGATCAGATCATCCAAGATGGTGTGGATAAATAAGGACGATCATAGATAATTGACCAGGATTTGATCAGATTGTCCGGGATGATGAGGATCATCCAGGAAGATCTGAAATAGTTGACTCAGATAAGCTGTAGATGGAAGATGGAGGGTGGTGTGATGATATCGTCTAAGACAATGTGTTAAAAAATTGAAATTTTAATGATGAAGGAAGGTGATCAGATGATGCCCCAAAATAAAAAAAAATAGTAAAAACAAAATATTTAAAAAAATAATGAAAAGATGATAAAAATGACAAAAAGAATAAAAAAACAATTTTTTTTTATTTTCTTATTAAAGCAAGAATATGATAAATTTTTCATGTGATTGAATTAAAAATTTGTAAGTAAATGAGTTAACATCATCAAAATTCAAAAATTTATAGACCAACGATTCTGTTAACCCTAGATTAGACTTCTTACAGGGCAAAATATATTTCAAAAATAAAGATCTAACTCAGAAAAAGTTATTGGATAAGAAAAAGTAATCAGTTCAATACTTGGTTCTAGAAAAAAATATTATAGAATAATGTGCCAAAGTACTTAGTTACAATCATTAATTTCAAAATCAAGACTTTGAAAATATCAAGTGATACATGAATTCTTCTAAGATTTAATGATTTGAAAGAAAATGAAGCTTGCTTTCTTGTGGCCTCATTTTGTGCCTCTTGTCAATTGGTTAGCACACTTTTACGCATCTTTTGATTTTTTGATACACTTTGTGTATCTTTCATTTTTTTTTGCGAACATTACGCATCTTTTAGTTTTTCTTCTTTTTGATCTCATTTTTGTCATTTTTACAAGTTAGATCCTTTTTGAAACATTTAAATACTCTTAGTTGTGAAAATATCTTCCAAATATTAAAGAAAAAAACTGACTCTCAAATATAGGGAAGAGTAAACCACAAAGTAGAATAAAATTCATATGATAAATGTAATGATAAGATTACAAATGTTTGAAAGTGATTTAATGACTTTGAGCATTATTTATATAAGATAAATTATTGTAACAAAAAAAGATCTCAATCGCAAAGTCCAATTGTTAATTTGAGATAAACTTTTGTTCAAAAAAGAAAATTACACCACTAAAAGAAGTTAGGGAAAGGAAAATAATCAATGGTGTTTCTCATATTAACTAATTTAGGGATGTCAAACATTGACTACAAATTTTTTAAAACAAAAATAAGACATAAAATATCATATCAGTTGTGACCAAAAGAAAAATGAAAAAAGAAAAAGAAAAAAAACCAAAACAACAAAATTAAAAACATGAAAAATAATAAAAATCAATAAATAAAAATTAAAATCAAAAGAAAAGTTAGAAATAAAAGAAATAAAAGAAAATAATAAATAATAGATTAAAAATATAAAATTCAGAATTTAGTATGCATCAAGTTCTTGCATTTATATCAATTACACCCAATATGGTCCTTAAGATGTTTAATGTGTTAAACGCCAGGGGTTTAGTAAAGTTGTCAGCCAGTAGATTCTCAGTTATCACATGGTGTAACTCAATGTCTCCTTTGGTAATATGGTCCCTAATAAAGTGATGCACTAGTGTTGTCAATATGTTTTGTCCTTGAATGTTGGATATGATTCTTAGATATGCAGATGGCACTAGTGTTGTCACATAGGATTCAAATTGTGCCTACGGATAATCCTAAATCTATAAATTATTGCTTTAACTAAAGGACATGGGTCACATAACTTTCTAAGGCAATTTACTTAGCTTCCGTAGTGGAAAATGTAACAGAGTTTTATTTTCTACAAGACCAGGAGACTAAGGATTATCCTATGAATTAGAAAGTACCAGAAGTGCTCTTTTTATCTACCCTACACATTACAAAATCATAATCATAATATCTAATAATCTCAAACAAAGTATTAGCCTAGGATACCATATTCATAAGTTTTGAGTAGCTAAGAGATATCTAAGGATTCTATTAACAGCAGTTAGGTGGGATTCTTTAGGATCAGCTTAAAATCTAGTACTAAGTCAAACACTGAAAACTATATCAAGTCAGCTAACAGTCAGGTAAATTAGTGATCTAATAATTCCTTTTGTACTTTTTTTATCAAAATATTTTCTATTTGGGTCCTTAGCCAACAAAATACTGGTTCTCATGGGAGTATTTATCTTCTTAGCTTTACCCATTTTAAATTTCTTCAAGATGTCCTTAACGTACTTTGATTGATGAAGAAAGCTTTCATCATCAAATTGCCTTATACTAAACCCCAAAAAGTAGGAAAACTCTCTCATCATACTCATCTCAAATTCCTTACTCATTATTTTAAGAAAAATCATCACATAATATTTTATCAGAAGATCCAAAAAGTATATCATCAATATAGATTTGAAAAAGGATTAACTCATCTCCTACTTTTTCTCTGAAAAAGGGTGGTGTCTATGATCCCCTTAACAAACTCCCTCTATAGTAGAAATGTACTAAGACTCTCAAACCATGCTCTAGGTGCTTGTTTTAATCCTTACAAGAATTTTTTATTTGTAAACATGATTAGGAAATTCGGAACTCTCAAATACTAGGGGTAGCTTTACAAACACATCCCCTTTTATTACACCATTTAAGAAGGCACTCTTAACGTCCATTTGTAAAAGCTTAAATCTCTTATAAAAAGCAAAGGCTAGTAGCACTCTAATGGATTCCAATCTAGCTACAAGGGTAAAAGTCTCCTTAAAATCAATCCCTTCTATTTGGTTGTACCCCATAGCCACCAATCTCGCATTATTCCTAACCACCACACTAGAATCTTCCATTTTATTCTTAATAACCCATTAGGTTCCCACTATACTTTGATTCTTAGGTCTTTCTACTAATTCACAAACATCATTCCTCAAAAATTTGTTAAGTTTTTCTAACATGGCTAAGATAAAAAATTTATCAGAAAGGGCATGATTTATATTGGCGGGTTCAGTCATTGAGATAAAGACATAGTGGTTCAATTATTTTCTAAATCCATGAGTAGTTCTAACACCTTCAGAAGGGTCTCTTAAAATCAGTTATTTAGGATGACTCAAATAATATCTCCAATCTCAAGGCAAAGTATTTTGACGTTCTACCTTTTTCTACAGATTTGTAATTTATACTCCTTGGGTAATCTCACATACTCCATCAGTATTCTGAGGCTCTACTCCTCTCTCAAAATTTTTAACTCCTTAAAAAATCTTTACAATTTCATCTTCTTCCTCAACTCTAGACTTCTTAGGAGCATATTCATTAAACACTACGTGAGTAGTCTCCTCCACCACCAATGTCCTCTTATTAAATACCCTAAAGGATTTTCCCACACTTGAATATCCTAAGAACACTCCATCAAATTTTGGGCCAAATTGTCCTAACAGTGACTTCCCATTATTATGAATAAAAATCATACATCTAAAAACATCAAGATGGGAAAGGTTGGGTGTCTTACCCTTAATGATCTCATAGGATGTCTTATTCAATTTGTATCTAGCATTCACCTTATTCAACACATGACAAGCTGTGTTTACCGCTTCAAACCAAAAGTAATTTGGAAGTGAATACTCAGCAAGCATGTTCTACTGAGGTCATGTTCTTCCTTTCAGCAACCCCGTTCTACTGAGGCTCCTAGGAGTTTAGAAGTTGTGACTAATCCCTTTATCCTCATAAAAGTCTCCAAATCTCTCATTTTTAAACACTCCACCAAGGTCACTATGGATGGTCAAGATCTCACAAATTAGCTTTTTTGTATTCAAGTGGAGAAATATCTAAACTCATCAAAAGACTCACTCGTATTTAATAGAAATTTAATCCAAGTGAACATCGAGTAGTCATTAACAATCATAAATTCGTAGACTTTTCCCCCTAAGGTGGCAGTGCTAATGGGTAAAAAAAATTCATTGAAGAACTTCTAAAGGTCTAGAGGTACTAATATCCTTAATGAAATGGAAAGAGGATTGTACTTGCTTCTCTAGTTAGTAGACATCACCCAGATGGTATTTATCGAACATAAGCTTGGGGACACCGCTAACTAGGTGTTTTTCGATCACTCTCTTAAGGGTTTTCATGCTGGCATGACATAACCTCCTATGTCATAAACCAAAACTCATCTGCAACAGATTTTAAGTAAAATAAAGTAGCACAATCAATGTTATTTAAACCAAACATGTAAACATTATTAATCCTCTTTTTCTACAAAACAATATTGTTATTCAAGCTAATTATGCATGTGTTTGTAAAAAAAATTATAATAAAACTCTTATCATAAAGATGGCTAATGCTTAGCAAGTTGTGCTTCAAGCCATCTACAAGCAAAACATTTTTAATAAAAAGGTTCTTAGAGTTTCTTATTTTATATACGCCCACCACTTTCCATCAGCGATTGTATGCAAGAGTGACCTTGCCTCAAGCCATCTATAAGAAAAATATTTTCAATCAAATGGTTCTTAGAAACTTCAAGTATCGGATTGTAGGTTACTGCACATACCTCTTCTTGGTCAAATTGACCAACATGATTGTCCGCTATTAAACACAGATTTATTATCTCCTCTTCAATTTCAGTCTAATAGGAGTTAGATATAGAATTTGCTCAGAACACTTTTTAAAATAAATTCTTATCCTTCCGGAACTTGGGTTTCACCTCACCCATTTTCTTGCTTGGTTTAACCTTATGTGTAGGACAATCAGCTTTCACATGTTCAGGCTTCCTACATTAAAAAAAAATCATATTAGAAGAACTTTTAAAATTTTTGCTACCCTTATAATTTTTCCATGTCTGATGGTGCTTTTGTTTCTTCCTTATAAAGCTTTTGAAATTCCTAATGACAAAGGTAACATCATTACTTTCAAATCCGAAAGAATCAATATCTATATTTTTAGCCTTCAGTGCCATGATTTTCTCCATCTTTTTGTCACCTACATCAAGTTGTCTTTGATTCACTCCTTGCTCATAAGCAATGAGAGGTCCAAGTAAGTTATCAATAGAATAAGTATTCAAATCATTAGATTTAGTTATTTCTATAATCTTAGCATCAAAGGAAGAAGGTAAGAATCTCAAAATTTTGTTAACTATTTTATAGTTAGTTAGCTCTCTTCCTAAGGCATGTAATGAGGTGACAATTTGAGTAAACCTAGTCTACATGTCATATATCAATTCACTAGGTTTCATGCAAAAAATTCATAATCACGAAGCAAAATATTCAACCTAGATTATTTGACTTCGCTTGTACCTTCATAAGTGATACATAATCTATCCCATATTTTTTTACCGGTAGCACAAGTTGAGACAAGCATGTATTCTTCCAATTTCAAAGCACAACAAAATATTTTAAGCGTTTTGTATTAAGTTTTGCTAAATCCCGATCATAAAACATCCATTCAGAAAATGGAAGTTCAATTTTTATGCCATTAATTTCATGTGACGAAGTTGAATAACCTTCTTTAACAAGCATCCGCATGCAATAGTCAATTGATTATATAAATATGGACAACTGAGTTCTCGTAAAATCAAAAGATATATTGTCTAACAAAGGTGGTTCGGTAATGGAATACCCTTCTACAATATTTTGTTAACTAAAGTTAGCCATGGCTTAAAATTCAAAAGTTTTCAAAAACTCAATTTTATGAATTCAACTCTGATACCACTTAAATGTTTATTAGGGATGTTAAGCCCTTATGAACTAGCCTAAGGTTAACCATGAGGGGTAGGGTGGTCAATTGATGTTTTTTAAATTCTCAAAGAAAAATCATGATCTTTTGAAATATTTTAAAACCACAAACCAAATAATCATTCACTTGAGAATAAAGTGCAGAAATTAAATGCTAAAATGCATTAAGAAAAAATACAACTTGACCTACATCGACTCCTCACAGCCTCTCTTCGAGGTATTGCACAACATTTAGTAACTCTCCTTTTGCCCCCACAGTAAGGTGGAGAAGCATTTATAAAACTCCTTTCTATTGACCCTAGTGAGGCAGAGAACCTACTCCCTATTAGTGACTGAACAATCCATCTCATGGTGCATTCTACTTCATAATGGTAGGAAGAGACTACATCAAAGGATAAAAAAGAAATGTTACTATGAATAATTGGCTGCCACAAGCTAGTTATCCCTATGGTATCTTTTATGACATCTCTAGCTTCAAATTATGAATGACTAAAGGATCGATATGTCACACTTTCACAGTTCGTATTCACAATGGAAATAATAATCCAATAAGCTTTTACCCTTTTATTATATGTGAGATTTATATTCTCATTGAGCTCATCTCAGGACACCTGCATTATCTTTTAATAGATGTGCACCCCTAGCCAAACCCCCCACTTGATAATGTCTTCCACCCGCATCGACCTTTCTGGGTAAGACTTTAAAGAAAAAGAGAGAGGCTAGGCCCCCATTCCGTCTAACATTAAAAGTAGTGGTATTTCACTTTCATCGGTAAGCAGCTCCAACTTATCCTACACCTCCAAAGTCATTTAATAAAGTCAGACTAGAGTCACGCTCAACAGGGTCTTCTTTCCCAACTGATTCTTCCAAGGCTGTTCCTTTGGCTATGGTTTTTTTGGATTGTAGACAAGAATAATGGGATTCTTATTAATCCATTCATGCATGTCACTAATTAGATAATAAGGCATTTGGTTTCCAAAAGAGAGTCATAATTACTCTCACCATTTATACGTACTTAGTTTAATTTCTTCACTTTGACATTTAGAAAATTGGGCATAAATCACATATTATGAGCATCCATTGGGACCATCACAATGCTTTATTTTATTTAAATAGTCGGATTCCCCTTAAACGTATCAGTTATGTGTAGGTTGTTCGATTCTTAGGGAAGGCCACATAGGAGAGCTATTACTAATCCATCCCCTAGTCCGCACATGGTGGCCTGCTCTTGCCAGGAGTGCAACTCAAGAAATCTATCGATTGCTAATGGATTTAGGAATGGAACCCCCATGCTAAACACTCAAAGAAAATTATTTTCCCTAAGTTACAGATCCATTTTATCAACTTCATTTTCCTATATTGCTACATCGATAAGAGGATATTCACGTTGGATACCTAATTTAGTTATGAGAAGGATCATCTATAGATGACACTCGGTCCTTTGTATTTCTAGTGGCCATCAGGGACACACCAGACACCACTCAATTTATGATGATCTTCCAACTGCTGGACCCTACTTCTGGATGAACTATTTTTAGGACTGGCAAGCTGTTAAGCAGCAAAGATAACTCTTCCCGAGGCCCCCACTTGCATCTCTAAACTACCTAACATTGTTGTCTGCAACCATATCCTTGCTTATGAATTTTAACCTGACTCCTTTTTGAAGCTTGCTCGAAGTAGTGCTCTCTGACGAACCTCTCCCATCTCTTAGAATGGGCTAACCCATGTGCAAGTGTCATTCACATGGAACACTTCCTCCCTTTACACTTTAAAGCTCTCATTTGAATATTTACTTCTACCACCAAGATCCACACTGACAGCTACTCTACCTAGACTCAAGCCGT
Organism: Dendrobium catenatum; assembly: GCF_001605985.2. Lineage (NCBI taxonomy): Eukaryota > Viridiplantae > Streptophyta > Magnoliopsida > Asparagales > Orchidaceae > Dendrobium > Dendrobium catenatum. Next base: position 133,338 of record NW_021319764.1, on the reverse strand, counting down.
CAGTTTTATAATGGCCCATGTGCCCTCCTACTCATATAGGCCTAGCCATTGCCCTGATGGCTTGGTGTGGTCCATTCACTTAAGCATCATCCATTTTTGGGGCTAGTTGACTTGACAGGCTAGTTGTTACACACTCCTTAGTAGATTTGGTCTTCCATGACCACCATGTTGCTATCTTAATTGACCAACATCCTTTGTGGATTTTGGGTTAGACTGTAATTGAGCCCTATTACCCATCTTCTGGTTCATCCCACATTTTCTATGCTGCTTACTAAAAAATGGATAACTTGGAGTCCTAGATTTTGTGGCATGTCTCATTAAAGCATCCTAGCCATCTTACATATTTAAATTTTAAGAATATGTCAAGGGCATTGTGCCCTCGATGCCTCTAATAATTGGCTTTAGTTGATAGAACTTTGTGTGGGACTCTAGCTATCCTCAGGGAAACTTCGGAGGAAACCCACTACTAGATTGTTTGATTATTCTTTTACTCCTATACTAGAGTCAGAAGAATGATTTACATGTCAGTATCAATGTGGACCTCCACTAGAGTTTTCTTCTGGCTTAACCCCAATTATGCATAGTTCACTATTTTTTGCATCACAAAACACATACTCACACTCGAACCACAAAAGATTTGGGTTAGATATGGTGCACCTATTAAAAGATGATCTCACACATTGGCTTCCTTGTGCCCACCGGGCTTCAACACCATCTACTTGCATGCATGTTATACTCAACAGTAAGTGTTTCAAGATGGGCAAAATGGGGAGCCCACAGACTATTGTGATAGGCATGTGAGAGCCCCAAAAGGCTTGCCTTATTGGCATGCGTTATATTGGTTGTCCGCGCCAATGATGCGTCCTTGAGCATCGATCACCTGGACTCATGCCTTTGGGAAGCCTGCAATGATTTTCACCTCGAGTTAATAAGAAGAGAAGCCATGGCCCAACTGATGGGCTCCTAGAACATATTTACTGCCCTCTATGGGGGTGATATGGTCAGAGATACTATGTAAGAATATCAAGATGAATTTGCCCTTTTGGGGGCGCAGCTGGTGGGGGATGCGCCAGCATTGTTCCCTCCCCCCTTTTTTGGAGGGGACGCCCTATAGCTCTTTGGAGAGGAATTAGTCCAGAAGGTTCAGGGGTAAGGCCCTTGCTTCAACCCAAGCTATGGTCTCTAAAGCTTTATCGCCCGACTTAGCTAATGGTTGTTATTATGAACCAATTATTAAGCTAAAAAGGGAGTATGGGCTAAAGGCTCACCTCTCCACTTATATCTCCAACCCTCATCGGTAGAAGCCTGGTGATGATGAAGTTTTTTCCCAAGGGCTGGTTACAGATGCCATCAATGCCACCATTCCACCCTCGATCGGTCGGGACGCGTCCCCTTTTGTGAATAATGACTTGCTTCCTCAACTGGAATTCTAGAGGGGCCCACAAGAAGGCTACAAGTAACTACCTTTGACAACTCATCGGTGACTATGATATTGGGCTTATTGGCTTAATGGAAACAAAAGTGAAACAACTTTTTTTCAAGGATGTGGATAATCTTGTTGAATCCATGTGGGACTTCCATCTACAGCATTCAAATGTCAAGTTGGGTGGTATTTTGGGCTTGTTGCATAAGGACCTGGTTTCCTTTAACCTGCTCGTCTCCTCCAAGAAATCTGTGATTTGTCAAGTTCAATTAGGTGGCCTTTCCCCTTGGACTATGGAAATTATTTATGCTGACAAGGATCCATATGCCAAAAGGCAGCTGTGGGAGGATTTTGGGGGTTGCGTCGATGCTTGCTCCCCCCTTATTTTGGTGTGGGACTTCAACTACTTCCTCTCTCTCAGGATGAGAAGAAGGGTGTTCATGGGTTTCGCTACTCTAATGTGGTGGCTGAGATGGAGGAGTTTATGTTCCTCATTGACTTGCTCAACCCTTGGTTCTCCGGCCCCAAGTTCACTTGGATAAACAATAACGAGGAGGGGAGTAAAATATGGGCCAGGCTCTATGTTTCTTGATAAACATCAGGGGTTTGAGGTTTGGCATCTTATGCACCTAACCTTCAACCACTACCCCATGCTCTGCTCGGCCGTGCCTCCGCGTAGGAGAACCTAGAGAAGTTGGATGAAGTTCGAGGACATTTGGCTTTCCTACCCCATGGTTGGGATAATTATCCTTAAATGTTGGGACAATAATTTTGTAGGTAGTGCTACGGACATCCTCGAGAAGAAGACTTAGAAGGTGCTCAGGGCTCTCTTCTTCTGGAGTAGATAAGATCAAGGAGCTTAACAAAACCAAATGTTGTCTTAAGTCCAAGATCATTGACCTCTAACATTATTGGTGCTCTTCAGATGGTCTTCATCTAGATTAGGAGACCAAGCTGCTCAATAAGGTCTAGCTCCTAAATGGTGTGCTTAGCCATCTGATGACCTTGTGGAAGAAGCGGGCTAAAGTTTGGTGGCTTGAGGAAGTTGACGCCAATACTCATTTTTTCTCTCAATGGCCTCTGCCCGGCATAGGGGTAACCATATTAAGGAAATGCAGATGGAGCATGGGGATATCATGGAAGATAAAACCATTATGGGTATTCTTTCCAGCTTCTTTGTGACAAAGTGGTAGGGACGCCCATCTCTTGTTATTATTGGTCTAGTTTGGCAGCCAAGAGGGACAAAATTAATTGGGTGCTATGTCTGATGGTGGAGGATATTAATAACAAGGAGATTCACCATGTTGTCTTCCCTATGGGTCGTAACCATGTCCCTAGTCTTGAAAAAATCATGGCCTCTTTCTACATGACCTTCTAGCCTATTTTTGGATGGCATGTCACAAATGTTTGTATGGAATTCTTTGTGATGGGTATCATGCACAATAATTGGAAAGACATGTTGGTTGTTCATCTCCCGAAGGTGGACAAACCCACCTCACCTTCTAAGATAAGGCCTATTAGCCTATGCCAAACCATTTATAAGGTGGTTTCCAAGATAATGGTCAACCGGTTGAAGGGGATACACCTGGAAATTATCTCAGAGGAACAAGCAGTGTTAATCTCTGATAGGTCCATTTCTAGCCACTACCTCCTGGGCCATGATTTAATTAACAAATTTAGAACTTCTAGGTCTGTGGAGGACCTTATGGCCCTCAAGGTGGATATGCAATAGGCTTACGACAAGATAAGTTGGTGTACCCTTGAAAACTCCCTTCTTCTTATGGGATTCCCTACTCGATTTTTAACCAAGATTTTGTAGTGCATCAAGTAAACCCAGTTTTCCATCATTGTTAATGGCCAAAGGTCAGAGTGGATGTGGCTTCTGTTAGGGATGCCCCCTCTCCCTGTATAAGTTCATCTTATGTTCTGAGCTCCTCTCTTTAGCTTTCCAACAGTGGGTGCCATAGATTTGTTTACCTCTATCGCCGGGATGGAGTCCAATCTCCCACATGCTTTACACTAACAATGTGTTGAGTTTTGCAGGTGACTCGATTGCCAATGTGATTAGGATATGTTTGATCCTCCAGTTGTTCTGTGATTGGCCAGGACAGCGGCTCAATTATAACAAGTCGACAACTTTGTATGGTAAGAGCATCCCCTACTTGAAGAAGACTCAGTTAACTAAACTTGAGAGTTTTTGTCGAGTTAAGGAGTTAGAGTAACATGGGATTTCCTTGAAAATGGGAAAAACTACCTCTGCTGACTTCACCAAGGTCTTACAAAAAACCAATGCAAAAACTCTGTCCTGGGGCAACATGCATCTATCTTTAGCTGGTCAGATGAAGCTCAACAATGCTGCCTCTTCTCTGGGTCTGCACTATATGGCTTGGGCTTATATTTGCATGCCCAAACTGTTTGGTAGTGTTTGGTTCCATGCTGCAGCCTCCTGTACTAGAGCACTTTTGTCCCATATGGCATGGAATTTTTTTGCCAATAGGGTTGACCTGCCCAATAGGTGCTTGTGTGATAAGTATGGTGAGTCACCCTGGGATAATGCTCTTCGATGCAAAGAGGAAGCTTATTCGTGATGGGGATAAGAGTCTTTAGGCCTGTATCCATTGGAAGATGGGTGATGGCAGTTCCATTAATGTCCTGGAGCATGTTTGGATTTATGATAGGGTGCTTCGTATGTGGCCAAGCTTCTATAGCTATGAGTTTGATGAAGATACTACTGTGGACAAGCTGTTTAATGATGATTGGTCCTGGAATATGGAGCTTCTTTTCCAATTATTTGGGATTAATTTGGTGAACTATATTATGAGTGTTATGGTTAACACTAACGGGGACAAGGACATGGTTGACCTTATTAACAGACCCCTAGGTGTTACCATTATGGCCATGGCTTATTTACAGGTATTTCCATATGGCAAGGACACTGTTGATGCTATCTACAAGATTAAAATTCACCACGGGAGAGTAAGTTCTGGTGGGGTGTCTATAAGAATATTGTTCCCACTAAAGATTGACTGCACTCTAGTCGTCTTCAGGCTGACCCCTCTTGCCCCTTCAGATGTTTCATGGTGGAGGGCCTCCACCATGTTACTATGTTTTATAAGGTCCTCCGGGAAACACTAGAGGTTTTATATCAATGGGGAATTTTTCTCTCATGCTTTAGCTCTCTTGTTGAACAATAACGACATGAATCCTTTAAGAAATTATGTTAATGCTAGGGCATCCCCTAGAAGCGACACATTGTATGGCCTGAATACAGTGACAAGTGTGTAAGGGCCACTACACCGGTGCTCGGGTGCAGTGTTAAATAGGCAAGGCAAGGTTTTCCATATCAAGGATGGATATGGGCAAAGAAGCTAGTCCATGAAACTAAAATTAGGATAGGATCTTTGAATATAGGTTCCTTCACAGAAAAATTAATAGAATTAATATATATTATGATTCATAGGAAGTTAAATATTTTGTGCATTCTAGAAGCTAAATGGTTTGGAAAGAAGGCTAAGGAAATTTATAGTTTAGGATTTAAACTTTTGTATTTGTGAAGGAGTCGTACTTGAAATGGTGTAGGTGTTATTATAGATAAGAGTTTAAAGGATAATGTTATAAAAATCAAAAGGATTGGAGATAGAATTATAGCTTTAATAATTATTGTTGATGATAAGATTATTAATATTATAATTGCTTATGCTCCTCAAGTAGGTTTGGATATGAGTTTTAAATTAAATTTTTGGAATGACTTAGAAGAATTAATACTAAAGATACCTCTTAAAGAAAGAGTTTTTATCGTAGGAGATTTAAATGGACATGTTGGTAGAGAAATAGATGATTTTAAAAGAATTCATGGATTTGGAACGACAAATGAAGGTGGCAAGACCATATTGGATTTTTGTTTATCTTATGATTTTTCAATTTCTAATACCATATTTAAGAAAAGGAATGAGCATCTCATCACTTATAATAATGGATATAGTACAACCCAGGTTGACTATTTTCTTATTAGAAAATTAAATCATTTATATTGCAAAGAATGTAAAGTTATCCCGTGTGAAAATTTATGTACTCACGATTATTAGTTTTGGACTTTAAGATAAAGGGGCATAAAATAAAAAATAAAGTAAAATAATTTCCTAGGATTAGTTGGGGGCATTTAAAGAATATTAATAAAAATATTTTTGAGAATAAGATTTTAGATCTTAAGATATTGTCTATGCATGAGGATGCTATGTTAAGTGGGAAAAAGTGGCTAGTGATATTAAGATTATTGCAAAAAATTTCCTCAGAGTATCAAAGGGAAAAGCTCTTAATAGTAAAAATTATTAGAAAATAAAATTGACTATAGCGACCTTAGTACCCTAAATAAAAATAAAGATTTTTTTTTTATCGGCGTAATGGTAAAACTGAAGTTAGAGAGGCTTTAAAGAAAATAAAGGGTGGAAAAGCTATTGGATCTGATGATATTCCAGTAAAGGTGTGGAAATGCTTAGGAGATGAAAGAATTTCTTCGCTTACTAAACTTTTTAATACTATTTTGAAGACTAAAAAGATGTCAGATGAGTGGTGAATGAGTGTGTTCATTCCTATTTTTAAGAATAAAGGTGATGCACAAGATTGTGCGAATTATAGAGGTATTAAGTTAACATGTCATACTTTAAAACTATGGGAGCGAGCTATGGAGCATAGGTTGCGGTGTGATACTAATGTTTCTCAAAATCAATTTTGATTCATGCCGGGTAGGTCGACTATGGAAGCCATACGTTTATTAAGAGGTTTGATAGAGAAAATAGGGAAAATAAGGAGGATCTACATATGATATTTAGTTATTTAGAAAAAGCATATGATAAAGTTCCAAGAAAAGTGCTATGGAGAGTTCTTGAAAATAAAGGAGTCAATAATGCTTACATTCAAATCATTAAAGATATGTATTCAGGAGCTATTACTTGTGTTCAAACAAAAGGTGGATTGACCAAGTATTTCCCTATTTCAGTTGGGTTACATCAAAGATCAGCCTTAAGCCCATATCTTTTTGCCTTAGTCATGGATGTTATCACTACACATTTGCAAGAGGATGTACCTTGGTGTATGCTTTTTGCTGATGATATTTTTTTGTTGATAAGACTAGAGAGGGAGTTGAAGGTAAACTTGAATTATGGAGGTCAACATTAGAGTCTAAAGGTTTTCGCTTGAGTAGATCTAAAATAGAATATATGGAGTGTAATTTTAGTAGTGATAGACCTAGTGAGGGAATGGTGACTTTGGGCGATCAAGTCATTAATAAGAGTACACATTTTACTAAAATTACACTCCAAATATTAGATTTAAGGTGAAATTCTATAAGATGATAGTGAGGCCTGCAATGCTTTATGGTGCCGAAGGTTGGCCATTAAAAGAGAAGCATAATACTAAGTTAAGTGTGGCAGAGATGAGGATGCTCAGGTGGATGAGTGGCTTTACCATTAGAGATATGATACAAAATGAGCATATACGTGAAAGGGTTGGAATAGCTCCAATAAAAGATAAGATTATAGAGAGTTTCCTTAGATGGTTTGGTCACATAAAACGGCGGCCTTCTGATGACCCGATTATTAGAGTAGAGGTATTAGATTTGACTTATGTTAAGAAAGGTAGGGGTAGACCTAAAAAGACTTGGTTATAAAATATTAAGAATGACCTTTCTTTATTAGATTTAAATGAAAATTTGACTTTTAATAGGACACAGTGGAGAAAAAGGATTCATGTAGCCGACCCCACGTAGTGTGAGAAAGGCTTGATGTTGTTGCTTTAGCTTGCTTGTGGAACTCCAGGTGGCCCAGAAATAGTATAAGACTCGAAATGGGTAATACTATTATTATGCTGTTTATTAGAGCTAGCATGGTCGGAATGCTAAAAAGCATGGCCACCCTTATGAAACTTTGAACTCCATAGCTATGGAATCTTTGGGGTAGTTTCCCATCACGATGCTCCTCTCCGGAGCATTAGGACACCTCTTGGCCATATAAATCAAAGTGCCCTAATCTCAAATTCACTCCTAGAAAGAAGAACGTGAAGGAGAAAGTGAATGTGAGATAGAGTAAGAAAATGTTTCATAGAGCTTTTTGGGCAGACTCGACTTTGGATTAGTCGAAAAGAGAAAAGGAGGAGGAAGTCACCAATAAGTGTTTAATGGCCAGTAATCTTGATCAGTTAGATCAAGAAGAGGTATGTAACTTAACCTATGCTGAATTGCTTGATGTCTCAAAAAGAATACATACAATATATATAAAACTTAAGAAAACACATGCTAGATTGAACCTAGAATTATAAGAATTACAAAAAGAGCATGAACCCCTTAAGAAAGATTACACACTGATAGATAACAACCACATGAGCTTACTTGATAAATTCAATGATTTGAATAAAAAAAATGATCTTTTAAAATCATTCTACACTAAATTAGAAAAAGAATTTTAGGATTTTAGGGATGAATTTTAGAATAGAGAGCACTATCTGAAATATGATAATATTATGTTAGATGATGCAAATTCATTTTTAGAAAGATAGTAAAAGCTTTTGAGGAAAATAGGATACCCCCTATACTTAAAGATTTTACTAATCCTATTTTTAGGTTTAAAACCTAAGAAGGGACAAATTTATTAATGGAGATTAAAAAACCTTTTTCCAGGAGTTAAATGTTTTACTTGAGGGATGATTGGACATATTTCACACACTTATACTTTGGATGAAAAAACTCATTTAGCGTGGAAACCCAAGTTGTATAAATATACTCATACCATACATGCATCTAGTTTTGTTTTCCCAAATAGAGAACCCAATCCTTTTTGGGTTCCCAAGTCTAACATTTGATTATTTTGTAGGTATGCTCTCATACAAGACCTCATGAGAGGATTTGGTACTTGTAAAGCAGTTACTCGAAACATATAACTAGAGACACTACCCAATTCATATCGTTGGAAGCCCAGAATGGAGGCAAGGTTACACCAGAAAATAACACCACTAGGAAAGTGGTGCACAGGTATGATCAGAAACTTGAAAAAAAAATTCATGGAGAAGGTATTACTTGTTGAAGGCTTAAAGAAACGTTTATTAAGTATTAGCCAGTTATGTGATAAAGGGTATAGAGTTAAATTTTTTTTCCACAAGCTACATAATAAGTCTAAATGGAAACGATGTATTGCATGGAATTAGGGTAAACAATATTTATATACTAGATTTGAATTGTATTAAAACTCCTAATGTTTTTTGTTTAAAAACAATTTATGATGAATCAGGGTTATGGCATAGGAGACTCTATCACACTAGCATGAAAAATCTTAGAAAATTTAGCCAAAAGAATTTGGTTAGAGGTATACCAAAACTAGATTTTACTAAGTAAAACCTTTGTGATGCATGTCAATTAAGAAAATATGTGAAGTCCTCGTTTCATTCCAATAAGGATCTTAGAACAAGTAAACCAATGGAGATTATACATATAGATCTTTTGGACCTATTAGCTCTGTAATTCTCGAAGGAAAGGTATAAAAATTTGTGATAGTTGACGATTTCTTGAGATTCATGTGGGTTAATTTTTTATTTCATAAGAGTGAATCATTTGAGGAATTTAGAGATTTTTTAACTTGGATTCAGAGAAATTAGGGTGTGAAATTTTAATAATTCAAAGTGATCACGATGGTGAATTTGAAAATGAAAATTTTGAAGATTTTTGTCAAGCACAAGGAATGGATCATAATTTTTTTACACCTAAGACCCCTCAGCAAAATGGGGTAGTCAAAATAAGAAACTAAAAGTTCATTAGGGATGTTAAGCCCTTAATAACTAGCTCGAGGCTAACCAATTGGTAATTTAAAAAATTTTCTTACAATAAAAGTACAAACACAAACCAAAATCACCACAGAAATCAAAGTGCGAAAAAATAAATGCAGAAATAAAATAAAGAAGGATCACACCGGATTTATAGTGGTTTGGTCAAAAATTGACCTATGTCCACTCCTTAGAGACACCCTCCGAGTATTGCACTAACTTAGTATCTCTCCTTTAGCTCCCAAAGTTAGGAAGAGAAGCCTTTACAACAAATTCTTTTTCACAAATCCCGGTGCGGCAGAGAACCGACTCCTTTTGCTTCCTCCTGAAGCTGACAGAGACCCAGACCGTTAGCTGAAGTAGACCTCCCAAGAACGTTCCAAGGACTACAGACGAAGAACTGAGAAGATGACTTGGAACCTTGTTTGGAGCAACTTTTGTGAATCCTCTCACAAAATCCCCCTCATAAGTTCCTCTCTCTCTCTCTCTCTCTCTCTCTCTCTCTCTCCCCCCTAGGCTCTTTCAGGTTAAGGAAATAGCACACACGGTTGCTCTAAGGTAGAGCAAGAAATCTTAAATAGAAGAGCTTTAGAAAAGCTGTTATTTTATACAAATTGACTTTATCGTTCAGGTCAATAGTGGTATCGTCCTGGACGATCAGCGTAAATTTCACTCAATAAGCCCGATCGGTTTGGGATGATTAGAGTAATATTGGTTACATCGTCCAGGCTGATATAATATCGACCTGACTAACTAGTTCAAATCCCAGCCAAATCATCTTGTACATTGCCCTCAATTGAAGTAGGCCAATATCAATCGTCCACGAAATAGTCCTAGACAATACTACGATCAGCCTGGCCGATGTGATAGTGCAATCATCCTTAATTGCTTTCCATAATTACCATATTAATTTAGGAATAATTTTGCTGCATCGTCCAGTCCAATAAGATATCGTCCAGGATGATGCCCTAATTTAAAGAATACCTAAATAGATCATGGCTGCTGATTCTTTCTGATTGAGCCTATCATCCCAGATGATATAATATTGTCCGGGCTGATCAGCTTAATGACGGCTACCTTGATCATGATGCCGTGATTAGGGTTTTTATTTTTGAACCGATCGGCCAGGCCTATATGTATATCGGCCCGGCCTATGTTACCAAAAATAATAAACTCTAAGAAATAGTTAGAAAAATTCCCAAGGTGTGAGAGAGCAAGGTTACTTAGCATTAGGCACCATAAGAATTACATTTGACTCAAGAATGGAAACAAATATATAACAGATTGACTCAGACCTAATCTACCCAAACTTAAGCTAGCTCAGCTTAGAGTCTCAATCCTGTTGTCTTCAAACATTAGTAGGCAAGGAAGTCGAAGTAAAGTAGAAGTGTTTGCAATCATCAAAATTTTATTTTTGAAAAATAGATATGCAACAATCTCCCCCTTTTGATGATGGCAAACACACAACAAAGAATATCAAAGGTCAATCAAACCAATGTGAAGAACACAAGTCAACTATCAAAATCGAACCCCAAAGTAACTAGTAAAATAAAAGTACAAAGCAACTAGTAATACAGTAGATCACTCCCCCTTTTGACATCATAAAAAGGAGGGGAAAACAAAGTAGAAAATAGAAACTACCAACAAAAAAATAGGAACAAACTACAATAAAAGAAAGACTAGTAAAATGATGGGCCCTTATCATCTGAAGATGGTGGTGGTGGAGGCTGCTGAAAGTAACTAGCTAGTGTAGTAAACAGGCTAAGTTCTCCGCGCGGTGCTGCACAGAGCAGGCTATGTCCTCAGCATGTTGTTGCTCCTGTGTAACAACGAAAGTGTCGAATCGGGCATCCCACTGGTCAAAGCACTCCAATAACTGATCTAGTTGAGAGTACTGGTAGAGTAGGACAGGTGCAAGAATTGGTGCAGGAGCCTCCTCTTTCCCTGCCTGAGCTTCCTAATCCCTTGGGTGGAGACGAGTACTGTCAAGAGTCTAAAAGGAAATGTTAGAGTAGAAAGCAGTGGGGAGATCTGGTTGACATGATATTGGAGGTTATATTTTGTTTCTAGAACATATGCAATGATGTGTCCTAGGGCAAGATTTGGTTTTCTCCTATGACCTGGATCTCAAATTATAGTCAAGTGATTGATGTAACGAAATATCATGTCAATTGCACTTAAATTCGTGATGATAGAATGTAAAAAGTGGTGATTAAAAGAAGAGGGGTAATGTGGACACGATCACCAGCCTTTGGGATTATAGAGGTGCAAAGGACATGTTAAATATTTCTAACATCTTTGAGTAAATAGTTAGTCTTTCCAAAATGAAAGGGGGCTGTGGTGTTCTGAAGGAAGTGATTGGCTGAAGCCCAGTCAAAATCAGGATCAGTACACAGGGTATGGAGTTTATCCCTTGTGGTGAAGAGTTGTAGAAGTTCTTGACAATCCTGATATGTGATTTTGATGGAGCATCGATTCAAATATGAGGTAAGAGCAGTGTAGGAAGAATTAATTCTGAGGCTTCCAAAGAATTCAAATAAAAGTTAAGAATTGAAGGGGACATCCAGAGTCAAAAGAAAGCACCATGAGGTATGAGCAAATAAGTTGAGTACTGGATAAGAGAGATAATCTGGATTGACAGTCCTGGAGACTGTGATTCAAGCCTCCTTTTAGTGCAGGTAGGCAGCTTGAGCATCCGCCTATAGGAAATGATGGTCAAGTATGGCCCTCGAGGAACTTCTGGATGGGTTACGAGAACGTTTCCCTCCTGGCATTTTCAGAAAAAAAAGAGCATTAGAGCAGGAAAAATAGGGAGGCTTAAGTGAAGAAATCGGTTGGAAGGCCCAAAATTTAAAGGATTGGCCATATCGGCTAGGCCAATTGCAGGATTGTCTAGACCGATATGGTTTAATTGTTGCATAAAGGCTGATTGGTCAAAAAGGTGGTCTGATCGTCCAGGTCGATTAGATATCGGTCGGGACGATTAGACATAGGCGACCGTCCCGAGGAGTCAAGCTGGACGATCGTTGAAAAAGCAGATTGTCCTGGATGATGTCCAATAATGGATCGTATCAGCCAAATTTAAAGTGTTTAAATCAAGTGCCACGTGTATTGGCCTGGACGAACAGGTGGATCATCCAGGCCGATTGTCCAAAAAATGGATCGTCCCAAGCAAATTTAAAGATATTAAACGTACCAACACATTTATCATCTAGGACGAATAGGTGTATCGGACGGGGCGATTATAAATAATGGCATCATCCAGGATGAAAAATTTATCAGCCAGGACGATCAAGATGATTGTAGCCGAGGATGATCATATCATCCAGGATGATAATTGATTGGCTAGGACAATGAAGAGCAGAAAAGTCAAATTATTCAGCTGATGGAGTTTTTGAAGCATGATAAGCAGATCATCTTTGATGAAAAAAATATCGGCCAGGACGATGCGACAAAAAATTTAAGTGTAAGGATGGAGATGATCAGAGAAGGCCCAAAAATTATTAAATCAACTGAAAATAACAACAATAAAACACAAAAAAGGCATAAGAACTAGCAAAGAAATGGTTTTTTTTAATCAAGGCATGAATATGATATAGTCTTCATGTTATTGATTTTAAAAATCTGTAAGTTGATGAGTAACCAATATCAAAAAATCTAAAAAATGGTAAAATATCCGATCATGTTAACCCTAAGCTCGGACTTCTTTTAAGGTAAAATTGTATTTTGAAATCAAAAGACCTAATTCAGAATAAAATAATTGGATAAGAAAAAGAGATTCGATCAAGACTTGGTTTCAAAAAAAAAAAAATCTTATAGAATAATGTATCAAAGTAGTTCGTTACAATCACGAAATTCGAAATCAAGTATTTAAAAATCTCAAGTGATACTTGAAATCTTCTAAGTTTTAAGAGTTAGAAGAAAGGAAGATAGCTTGCCTTTTGATGGGCTAATTTTATGCCTCTTGTCCATTGAATGGAGCACTTTGCGCATCTTTTTATTTTTGATACAATGTGTATTTTTTTTTTAATTTGGCGTCATTGCATATCTTTTGCATTTGATGGGTGTCATTGCATTAGTCATTGGCCATTTTTTATAAATATAAGCTAGATTACTATAGCAAGGTAGAAAATATCTCAATTGCAAAATCTAGTTGTTAATTTGAGATAGACTTTTGTTTAGAAAAGAAAATTTCACCACCAAAATAGGTTAGAGAAAGAGACATAATCAATGGTGTTTTTACCCTTTAGTGGATTAAGAAATGTAAAATATTGACTACAAATTTTTAGAAAGAAAAAAAACTTTTACAAATCTATTTTTAGATTATGATTTTGATGATAGAAAATAAATCTTGCCTTTTTTCTCTATTGACTTTTCAGGACCCAAAGATCGGACGAAAATCAGAATCAGCTCAAGATGGGGTAGATTAGGGTTGAGTTAGTCTATAATTTTATTTTCCCTCTTGAGTCAATTGTAATCTTTGGTGTGACTAATGCTAAGTAGCCCTACACACACACACACTTGAGAGACTTAGAATTTCTATTTTTACTCACATCGGTCAGGACGATATTTGGATCGTCCTGGACGATCGAGTTTAAAACATAGATTTTATTCATGATTCTTAATTAAGGCAGCCATAATTAGCAAATCAGCCTGGATGATACATGTATCAGCCAGGACGATAAGCTTAAAAAAGAAAGAAATGGTCGCCATAAATAATTAAGGTGTTCTGTATTTTTGGTAATTGGTCAGGATGATCTAGGATCAGCCTGGACGATATTCATAAATTATGCCTTAATTGATCAGACAATCAAGGCAGTCATTAAGGATGAGTGATATGATCACATCGTCCTGCATGATCTCAGGATCGGCCAGGATGATCTAGTCAAAAAATCTTAGTTACTACTGAACGATCTGGATCAGACAGCTTGCATTCAGGTCGATGCTCTGGACGATTTTCCTCTGATTTGAACTGATCGGTCGGGACAATCGTTAAATCATCCTGGAAGATCAAGCCAATTTTCAATCATCTAGTTTGCATTCAGGGCGATGCTCTGGCCGATCTCATGGAATTTATACTGATCGGCCAGGACGATGTCCATATCGTTCTTGCAATTAATGAGCTCCTTTAAAGCTCTTCTATTTAAGAGCTTTTGTTCAATATTTTTGAACATCCTTGGATGCTGTCTTGACTTGAGAAAACCTAAAGGAGAAAGAGAGAGAGGGAGAGAGAGAGAGAGATAAAGAGGATCTTGTGAGGGGGAGCTTGTGAGGGGATTCACAAGGGTTGCTCTGAGCATTGTTCCACTTCTTCTTCCCTAGAGTCTCTTATCCTTGTAAGGGTTGGGAGAGGTAAGTTCCAGCAAGCGATCGAGGTTCTCTGCCTACTTCAGGAGGAAGCAAAAGGACGAAGGTTCTCTGCCTTGCTGGGAGTGGCAAAAAGAGGTGTTTGTAAAGGCTTCTCCGCCTAGTTGTGGGGGCTAAAGGAGAGTCACGACTGTAGTGCAATACTCGAAGGGCACCTCCAGGGAGTGGACGTAGGTCGAGTTGACCGAACTACTATAAACCCTTGTGTTCTTGTTTTTTTTTCTACTTCTGCATTTATTTATTCCTCATGTTATTTCTTTATGGTGATTTGTTTTGTATTTTTGCTTTGCCTAAAGATTTTTTTAAAAATACCAATTCACCCCCCCCTCTTGGTTAGCCTTGGGCCAGTTCTATAGGGCTTAACATCCCTAACAAACTTTCAAGTGGTATCAGAGCCAGGTTCATAAAAACTGAGTTTGAAAACTTTTTGAATTTAGATCCATGGCTTACTTTGGGAATCGTAATACACCGGAGGGGTATTCTATTACCCGACCACCTTTGTTTGATAATATTCCATTTGATTTTTGGAAAACTCGCATGTCTACTTTTCTACAATCAACTGACTTTTCATGTGGATGCTTGTTAAGGATGGTTACACACCTCCAACTAGAAAACTTAATGGCATTAATGTTCCACTTCCTTTTACTGAATGGACTTTAGATGATAGGGATTTGGCTCAACTTAATGCAAAATGTTTGAACTATTTTTTCTGTGCTTTAAAGTCTGAGGATTAATCACATGCGTGTTTCCACTTGCAAAACTGGTAAATAAATTTGGGATAAATTGTGTATCACTTATGAAAGCACTAATGAAGTTAAACAATTCCGTTTGAATATTCTCTTGCATGATTACAAAATTTTTTGTATGAAACCTCATGAATCAATTTCTGAAATGTATACAAGATTTACTCAGATTGTTACTTCCTTGCATGTCTTAGGAAGAGAGCTTTCAAAGTTTGAAAAAGTAAACAAGATTTTATGATGCTTGCCTTCCTCTTTTGATTCAAAAATTACTGCTAAAACTGAATCTATGGATTTGAACACGTACTCGATTGATAACTTACTTGGCTCACTCATTGCTTACGAGCAAGGGGTGAATCAAAGAAATTTTGATGCAAGTGAGAGAAAAAAGAGAAAACGGTGGTACTGAAGGCACGCAAATCTGATTCTGATTCTTCCGGGTCTGAGAGCGATGAAGTTGCCTTCATCTCAAGGCAATTTAGAAACTTTCTAAGGAAGAAGCAAAAGTATCATTGGAGAAAAGGTAATGATAACAAATATTCTAAAGGATCTTCTGATGTTGTTTGTTATGAATGCAGGAAGCCTGGACATGTGAAAGCCGATTCTCCTACACTTCAAGATCACTCGAGCAAAGAAAAGGAAAGGGGTGAGGAGAAATTCAAGTTCAGGAAGGACAAGAAAAAAGTTCAAAGAGCATTCTGGGCAGAATCTGGTACTGATTCCTCTAAGACTAAACCAGAGGAAGAGACAACAAACTTGTGCTTAATGGGGGAAGATCATATTGAGCAAAGCGATGATGAAGAGGTATGTAAACTAACCTATGATGAATTGTTTGAGATTTGTGAGAAAATCCATGCTCATACAAAAAACTTAAGAAGACTCATGCTAACTTAAAATTGGAACTTCTAAATTTACAAAAAGAGTATAAAGTTATTCTTAAAGATCATTCAACGATTGATTCTAATCATATGGCTCTTCTTGATGAATTTGATGATTTGAACAAAAAGCATTCGGAATTAATTGATGAGAATGAAGTATTAAAAATTTCACACACCTCACTTGATTCTAAGTTTAAGAAGTCCAAAGAGATGAAGAAAAACTTAAGGATTGAGAATGAAGTCTTAAAAAGCACAAATTTGAAGATTCAAAATGAATTAGATGCATGTAAGAAAACTAGGATGACACCTACTTTTGATCAAAAGCCAAAACGTAGGAAGAGGCATTATAACTCAAACCATTTAAGAAACCGTTTTCCTTGAATTAGATGTTTTTCATGTGGCATACTAGGACACATCTCACACACTTGCACTGTTCACTGTAATAATACACATTGGGTGTGGAGACCTAAGGTACATGATTCACAATATATCAGGTTGTTGAATGCTGATTATACTTTTGAGGAAGTTGAAAACCTTAATATGAGTCTTGGAAGCAATAACTCACCTGGAATAGATGGTACTCCTTATTCCTTCATCAAAGCTCACTGGAAATTAATTGCTCAGGATATTTGGAAGTCTATTTCTCATTTTATTTCTTCAGGAAAGATGAATGCAAAGTGGAAAGAAATACTGGTGGTTCTTATTCCTAAAGTCCAAAATCTAGTAGATCCTTCTCATTTTCGTCATATTAGCTTATGTTTGTCTATTTATAAAATTGTTGCAAAACTCTTATTAAATAGACTAACTTTGGTGATCAATAAATTGATTTTTGAAAATCAAGCTGCTTTTTTAAAAGGTAGATAACTATCGAAACATTTTCTTTTGGTTCAAGAATTATTTCACAAATTTAGATTTTCTAAATCTAAGAAAGGGATGGTGGCGGTGAAAATTGATATGGAACAAGCATATGATTTTATGTCTTGGAATTCTTTGAAGAATGTTCTGAGTTACTTTAGATTTCCTTTGGCTTTCTCAAATCTTCTAATGGAGTGTGCAAAAAATCCAAAATTTTTTATTCTTTTCAATGGTATCAAATCAAATTGGATAGAAGCAAAGAGTGGATTTAGACAAGGTTGTTCACTTTCTCCTTATCTTTTCATCTTATGCTCCCAACTTTTATCTAATAATTTGTACTAGAATGGAAAGGAATTAGAGATAAAAGTTGCTGCTTTCGCTCCCAAGATTTCCCACTTATTGTATGCGGATGATGTACTTCTTTTTTCTGAAGCCAAAGTTGTACATTTGAAAATGTTAAAAAGGATCATTGAAGACTATTGTAACTGGACAGGTTTGTCAGTTAATCTGAAAAAATCTGCTATTATGTATGGGAAGTCGATTAGTAGAGCCAAGAAGAAGTCTTTTTCTAAAATTCTCAAATATAAGGAGGTGTAGGAATTGAAATATTTGGGAATAAATATTTGCTTAAGAAGAATGGTGTCTTCTGATTATCTATTCATTCTTGAGAAAGCAACAACCAAATTTAATACTTGGGGAAACAAGTTCTTTTTATTGCGAGGAAGACTTGTTTTCGTTAAAATAGTTTTGCTTGCTATTCCTATCTTTTATGTATCTCATTCTTTGGTTCCCATTAACATCTTGAAGAAATTAGAGAAGATGTGCAGAGAATTCATTTGGAAAAAATCTGATAATGCTACAGGTATGCATTACATCTCTTGGGATGTTCTATATAAGCCTTGTGATGATGGCAGAGTTGGAATTCACTCATCTGCATCTATGGTTGGTCCTCTTAGATATAAATATGCTTGGGAATTCATTAAAGGATCCAATTCCTTGCTATACAAGACTTTAATTGCAAAATATGGGAATAATATTTTCAATGAAGACATGAAAAAGAATTGCTCTGTTACATGGAAAATTTTACGTAAAGTTATGCAATCCCTGCATTCCTTTGGTGAAATGGAAGGTAGCTATAGGTTCATCTATTGATACTCTACAAGATGTGTGGCTTCTTAACAGTAGTATATCTAAAAGGCCAACATTTGTCAATGTTAAGGTGGAGGACTTTCCAAAGCTAGAGTTCTTTATTAAAGAAAGGAAATGGGATCAGATTGAGCTTAAAAAAACTTTGGAATTGAGTTAATGAAGATGATTTTACAAGTGCAAATTGAAAAAGAAGATGATGAAGACTCCAGGGAACTTCTGTACAAATTTTTCAATAAATCTTTGGCTTCTTTAAGCACGGTTCATGATCCTTTTTCTACTGAGCATATTTGCTGGAAGTGGCTGAAGTTAATTAATCATCGCCACCAGTTCTTTGTTTCTAGTGGAGATTACTAAATAATGGCATTCCTACTTTTGATTTACTAATGTACAGAAAAATAATTCAAAATAACTCCTGTATGAGAAGATGCACAGCAGTTGAAACGAAGGAGCACATTGCATTAAGCTGTGGAAAGTTATTTCAATTGTTTGAAACATTAAACAATTAGGGATTCAAATTACCAAGATATAATTCTTTGTTAGATTGTATAAATAATCTAAAGGTTTTGACAAATTGATATCCTTTTTTAGCAAATCTTTACTGTACAGTGGTTTATTTCTCTTGGAAAAGTAGAAAGAATGTCACTCACGGAGGCCAAGAGCTAGGGACGGGATTCCTTTCTACAAAAGCTATTGAAACAGCTACATCTTCTTCAAATTGTAATATCTTCTCAGACCACTTGGGTGCCAATCAGCTTTCTATTCTGTCTAATTCTTCTTGGCACCCTTCTCCACCCGAGTGGATTAAAGGTAACTTTGATGTAGCTCTCTTAAATTCAAATGAAGCCAGAATTGCAGGAGTTTTTAAAGACCATAAAGGAAGGTATCTTTTTGCCTTTGGTATCAAATGTGTTCTTTGGGACATTGGTTTTTTGGAACTTATGGCTATATGGGCTTTGAAAAATTTTTATCATAATTCAAACTTTTAAGCTAAAGGGATTATTATTGAAGGGGATAATAATCCCCTTCAAAATTCTATGAATAAAGTTACCAATAAGGAGGAAGAGGTTGAAGACTTATCTTTCTTAAAAGATATAAGTAATTTCATTTTTCATTATGTTCATAGGGAATGTAATAAATTAGCCGACTTGTGTGCTAATTTTGCTTTATTATAAGATTTTATTTGGGAGGATCTCTATTGCAATAAGATTCCTCCAAGTTTTTTTGTTTTGCTTAAAGAAGAATGTGATAGTCTTACATCACTAACTAGGTTGTAATAGTTTTTCTTTCTATTTTAAATGCTATCGACAGTTTCAAAAAAAAAAAACTCCCTTTCTAGTAAGAATGTGCTAAGTCTCTCATACCAAGCTTTGGCTGCCGTCTTTAATCCATATAAGACATTTTTTAATTTGAAAACATGATTTGGAAATTGGAAATTCTCAAAACCTAGGGGTTGCTATATAAACACATCCTCTTTTATTTTCCCATTTAAAAAGGCACTCTTAACGTCTATTTGGAAAAGCTTAAATCCCTTATAACAGGCAAAGGCTAATAGCGCTCTAATAGCTTCCAATCTAGCTATTAGGGCAAAAGTCTCCTCAAACTCTATCCCTTCTATTTCGTTTTACCCCTTAGCCACTAATCTTGCCTTATTCCTAACCACCACTCCAGAATCATTCACCTTATTCTTAAAGACACACTTGGTTCCAACTACACTTTGTCCCTTAGGCCTCTCTACAAGCTCCCAAACATCATTCCTATAAAATTGGTTCAACCCCTCCTACATGCCTAAGATCCGAAACTCATCAAAAAAGGCTTGGTTTATGTTGGTGGGTTCAGTCATTGAGATAAAGATAGAGTGGTTCACTTCCTTCCTAAGTCTATGTCTAGTCCTAACTCCATCAGAAGGGTCTCCTATGATCAGATCTTTAGGGTGACTCGAAGAGTATCTCCAATCTTTAGAAAAAGTGTGTGAAGGTATAACCCTTTCCTCCAGATCTATATTTTCTACTCCTGGGGTAACCTCTCCTACTCCTTAAGTGTTCTGGTCCTCTAGCCTCTCCTCTAAATTTTCTACTCCAGTGGTAATCTCTCCAACCTCATCTTCATCCTCAACTTTAGACTTTCTAGGATTAGACTCATCAAATACTACATGAGTAGTTTCCTTCACCACCAAAGTTCTCTTATTAAACACCCTTAAGGACTTCCCAACGCCAGAATATCCTAAGAACACTCCTTTATTAGATTTTGGGTCAAATTTTTCTAAGTGAGACTTCACATTATTGTGAATGAAAACCTTACAACCAAAGACATGAAAGTGGGAAAGATTGGATGTCCTATCCTTAAGGATCTCATAGGGTGTCTTATCTAATTTGGCTCTAAAATTCATCCTATTCAACATATAACAAGCTGTGTTAACCGCTTCAGCCCAAAAATATTTTGGAAGTGAATAATTAGCATGCATGGCTCTACCAGCTTCCACTAAGGTCTGATTCTTCCTTTCAGCTACCCCATTTTGCTGAGGGGTCCTAGGAGCTGAAAAGTTTGGCTAATCCCCTTGTCCTCACAAAAATCTTCAAATCTCTCATTTTCAAACTCTCCCCCATGGTCACTATGGATGGTCAAGATCTCACAATCTAGCTTTTTCTGAATCCAAGTGAAGAAGGCTCTAAACTCATCAAAAGACTCATCTTTATGTGATAGAAATCTAATCCAAGTAAACCTCGAGTAGTCATCGACAATCACAAAACCCTAGACTTTCCCTCCCAAGCTGGCAGTGCTAATGGTTCCAAACAAGTTCATGTGATGGACTTCTAAAGGTAGAGGTGCTAATGTCCTTAATGGAGTGAAAAGTGGAGTGGACTTGCTTTCCTAATTGGCAGGCATCACAAAGGTGGTCTTTTGAAAACTTAAGCTTGGGGACACCTTTAACTAGGTCTTTTGGGTCAATTTCCTAAGGGTTTTCATACTGGGGTGACATAATCTCCTATGCCACAACCATGAATGATCAACAGCAGTTTTTAAGCAAAATGAAGCAGCACATTTAATGTTTTTTAAATCAAGCATGTAAACATTATTTATCCGCTTTCCTTGTAAAACAGTGTTATTATTTAAGATGATAATGCATGAATTTGCCAAAAATTTTATGATGAAGCCATTGTCGTAAAGCTAACTGATGCTGACCAAATCGAGTTTCAGTCCATCTACAAGCAAAACATTTTCAATTAGAAGGTTCTTGGAATTACCAATTATACCTACACCTACCACCTTCCTGGTGGTGTTGTCTCCAAGAGTCATCTTGCCTCTTATCCTGGTCTCTAGCAAAATGACTTGATTGGCATCGCTAGTCATATATCGAGAGCATCCGCTGTCCAGGTACCACATGCTCTCACGAGGCCTTTTGTGAGAGCTTGCTTACAAAATTATCAAATGTCAGATTTAAGAACTCAAACATGTTTGGGTTCCTTCTTATGGAAAGTAGAATGCAATGCATGTTGTGAATTATGTATCTTGGGTCACCAAACCCAATGTGAATTATGGTGAATGGTGCAAGTGTGTGCTATGTGTCATAGCATGCCACATGAAAATTTATAAATTTCTAAATGACAAGACGGGGGGGGGGTGGAATTGTGAAATCTTTTTCTTAATAATAACGTCTACAACAAGAGTTCTTAATTTTTTTTGTTTATTTTTGAACAATTCCTGACACAAAAATTTTAAGCAATTTTTCTTTCCAAATTCACCATGCAATAGTTATTCGAACAATTAAATGCAAGTAAAAGTAAAATGACGATAAGAAAAAAACAACACCAAGGATTTTTAATAGTGGTTCGGTCAAGAAAATGACACTACGTCCACTCCCGAAGTCCTCCGCTCCGGGATTTTTTCACCATCAGAAATAGTTCTCACTTTTGCCCCCCTAGCGGCACGGCGGAGAGCCTTTACAAACCTCCCTTTCACCAACTGCCGGCGTGGCGGAAGTGTCAACTCTATTTTCGCCCTCCTAGCGGCGGGCAGAGAACCTTCCGTTTTTCTTCCCTTGGGAGAAGGCAGAGAACGCTCAGAGAAAGGAATGTCGACGAGCCTTTCCCTTGGAGATCCTCCCTCAAATCCTTCCTAGGGCCACAGGTGGAGAAAGTGCAAAAAGCAAACTTGGAGGCAACGCTGTGTGTCTTCCTCACACCTTCATTTCTCCCTTACAAATGCTCCACTCCTCCTCCTTCCTCTCTCAACCCTCAAGAACTTTCTCTCTAGAGCTCTCTCCCTTGGAATCCGCTCTCTAACCCACGTTCACGAGGTATCTTTTCTCGCCCCCTCCTGTGATTCATAGCTGAAAAAGGACTTATTGACATCTAAAACGGGCTTGCCAAAAACACGTCTTGATTTCAAAAAGTAAGCCCGTTATTGGTCATAAACAGTAACGATTACGCCATCGTACAGTCGATTCATTCATAAACAAACATCGTCCTGGTACGCAAGGTCGTAACGATATAGTTTAAAAAATAATTAGTAGCTGTACGATATAATATTCGATGGTTCGAATCCGATTACAACATATCATTCATACAGGACCGATGGTGCTGGACGATTCAGTGATGTCGTGCTCTATTCATCCGTAATGGGTAAGCGATTACATCATACAGTACGATGTAACAAAAAACAAGAGATCGTCCAGGACGATATTTCAGGACGATCAAACTTCGTCTCTGTTCATCGTAATGCGTACGAATCTGGTTTCGTACAGGTACGAACCGTTCAAATAAATTTTAATTAGGGCCTGGAGTTTCATGCACTAGATTAACGGTCTAATTTGAGAGTACACTCATTAAAAAATAGATCGTACAGTAACGAACACCGTTCGTACAGTACGAACGAGTCGTAAAACACTTACTAGCAAATGAGAGAAGAGCTCTAGCGGCTAAGGTGTATGGTGGAATGGTCTAAATCCATGACTCAGTATGAAAAAGTAAAGTACCGGGCATCATATTGGTCGTAACAAGGTAGAGCGTACTCTATTTAATAGATAAAATGCGGGTCACACAAATAGCTCTGATCTTCAAGAAGTACGAATTAAATACATGCGTTAATACAATGATCAGATCATCACAGATGCATAGAAGTAAATCTTAGCTGGATAATATTTTGCTATTAAGTAAACAAACCTGCTCCCCCTATATTGTGCTCATGTAGCATATGATCGTGACCGAGTTGGGCGTCGTCTTTTCACTCTGGAATTGATAGGTAAGGAGCGCACCAGATACCATCAATAAATTCAAAAATAATATATATGATAATAAAAAAATATAATGATTTGGCTCATTAACCTGAATGAGTATCCCGTTATAATATAGTAACGATCAAGGCGAATATCGTCGTCTTCGAGGCGCGCCTCCAGCTTTTATGATTTTTGTTATCAAAACGAGTCTTTTTCAATCTTTTCGCTGTTACCTGGCAGATACACCTTGTGATCTTCAATTACAACATCCGAATTAACTCGCCTTAAGAACGTACGTCGGAACCTAATAGAGGATATATACTCGTACGCAAATACAGAACTACGTATTACATCACACGGTGAATAAAGCTTTGTTTCCAAAAACACTCATTAG
>NW_021319764.1:105612-109504 GCF_001605985.2 Dendrobium catenatum | reverse complement strand
ATCGTCCAGGACGATATTCAGGACGATCAAACTTCGTCTCTGTTCATCGTATGGTACGATCTGGTTCGTACAGTACGACGTTCAAAATTTAATTAGGCCTGGATTTCATGCACTAATTACGGGTTAATTTAAGTAAGTATTAAAAATAGATCGTACAGTACGAACACGTTCGTACAGTACGAACGACGTAAAATCACTTACTCAAATTAAACTACGGCTAGGGTTTTGGATCTGAACATATCGTACAGTACGAATATTTTTGTACAGTACGATCTATTAACAGAATCGTCCACATAGCTCTGATCGTACGGTACGAATTAAAATCGTACAGTACGATATCCAGAGAAGAATTTCTATGATATTTTGCATTTAAAAACAAACTCCCCCCCTATGTGTGTGCATGGTTGCTCTTACTCTTATGCATTTTGTGGCCAAACTCAATAAAATAAAATAAAAAAAATAAAAAATATAATGTTTGACTCATACTCCTAATATACGCTTTCTTGAGTCTTCCTTTCGTCCTGAGTCACTTGTGATCTTTCTGAAATGTTAGTACTCAAGGATAATAGCAAATAAAATAGTATTCAACGAAAAGTTGTTCCAAAACACTCATTATTTAGTATCATCAAAAACTTAAACTCGGGGTCATGGGTTGCAACAATTTCCCCCTTTTTGATGATGTCAAATAATTTGTTGCAAGTGAGTACGAAAAATATTTCTTTTGTTTTTTTTTTTGTATTTATATATTTTTTTATTTTTTTTAAAGTAAACACAAGAAAAAAATAGGATACCAAAAGTAAATGCAAAACAAAAGGAATGTATTTAGATTTAGATAACATGCACAACAACAGGTACAACAAACTTCTCCCCCTTTTGACAGCATAAAAGGAGGAGCCACTAAAAGCAAAAAGCAAAAGAAGAAAAAACTATAATACAAACACAAACAATCTAAGCAGATGGGTCCTAATCTTGTGGGGGTGGTGGATTTGGTTGAAAATATTAAAATAGAGCATCGAAGCGGTGATCAATTACAGTAAAACGTTCTCCAAACCACTGCATATCAGTCTCGTTTTGCTGATGTTGTTCTTGAATATGCATGTCGAGACGAGTCTGCAGCTGGTCGAAGCGGGCGACTAATTCATCATTAGGGTGTGCTGGTGCTGGTGCTGGTGCTCGGGATGCGGCATGGCGTCGTGGTCGAGCTGGAGCTGCGGCTGGGGCATCTTCTCCTTCTTCTTCATCAAAGACGGGTTCTTCAGGCTCGTAACCCCGATGAAAGAGAATACGGAAGAAAGCATCCGTATAAAAAATAGGAAGCATGTCGGGTTCACCAGGGTAGGATAATTGATATTTATTGTGGAGGATATATCCTATTAGGTGACCAAGAGTCAGATTCTATTTCCGTCGAGTGGTAGGTAGACGAACAAAAGTCATGTGGCGAATATAGTTGCTAACTAAATCGACCTCATCAAACTTAATGTTGGACATAATAAGATAGGTAGCGACGGACAAGGTAGGGGTCAGATTGATACGGTCGCCACTTTTGGGTATGATTGAGGTTCGAATAACATGTTGAATTATATGAGCATTTCGAGTTAAGGATTGAACAAGAGGTTGGTGTTGATGAAAAGCAGTATTCTTAATGACTCTATTTACATCGCTCCAATCAAATTCATCGGTAAGAAACGAGCGAACCATAGGTCCTTCAGTGAACAGCCCAATATATTGGGCGATATCGGCTCTAATTATCTCAATGGTGCAGTTACAAATAAAAGAGTGAAAAGTGGTGTTGTCGACGGTGTATGTGAAGTTGGCGAGAAATTCAAAAAGAAGTTCAGAATTATATGGAAACACTAGGGTGAGTAGGAATTGGAAGGTGGTGGAAGCAAAGAGGCCCATTACCTCAAAATTTAGAGCAGCCTGATTAAGCATTTTTTAAGGGGAAATTTTGCATGCTTTATATCGGTGGTAGGCTTCCTCATTTTCAGTATTCAGGAAACGATCAGGTTGGCGACTCGACGAGGACGAGCTTCCAGCAGTCATCCGACCTCGCTTAGACATTGCAATAGGGCACGAAAATGAGTGAAGGAGTGAGTGAGGAGAGGTTTGAGTGAAAAGAACGGCCTAGGCAAGGGTACTTATAGGAATTTTCGTAAATCGTATAGTACAATCTAGAATCGTACAGTACGATATCCAATTAATGTCGTGACCGGTCGTTTCGAGAAAAGGCAGTCAAATCGTACAGTACGATGAGTATCGTATAGTACGATCAGGCGAATATCGATCGTCTTGAGGCCCTCAGTATGATTTTTGATCAAAAGTTTCATACTGTACGAACTCAATAATGTCGTACCAACCGGACTTAATTCGTCCCAATCCGGTACTGACGTGGATCGTATTGTACGAAGAAAGGATAACGTATAACACGATAGGCAATAATGTCGGATGCATATCATACAGTACGATGTAGCTCATACCGTACGATCAACAGAGCCGAAATCTGCTTGTTGGTGGACTTGAGTATAGTGCAATGTATCGTACAGTATGATATGCATATCGTACAGTACGATGAACAGTCAATGCTGAGTTTTGTGTGGTGAGTGTGTGATGATCAGGAGCAGTCTAAAAAAAATTTATTTTGTTTTTTTTAATGCAGTTATATCTATGATACCTAATCTAGTCCTCAAGGTGCTAAAGGTGTCGAAAACTAAAGGTTTCGTGAATATGACTGCCAATTGATCTCCTGTAGCGACGTGATCTCTAATGAAATGGTGTCTAATGTCTATGTGTTTCGTTAGAGAGTGTTGAATTGGATTCTTAGAGATACAAATTGCACTTGTGTTGTTACACATGATCGAAATGGTTCCAACAGGTAGTCCAAGATCAAGAATTTGTTGTTTTAATCATAGTACATGTGCAACACAACTTCCTACTGCAATATATTCTGCCTCGGCTGTAGAAAGTGCTACAGAGTTTTGCTTCCTACTGGACCAAGAAACTAATGATTGTCCTATGAATTGATAGGTACCAGAGGTGCTTTTTCTATCTATCCTACATCCTGTAAAGTCAGAATCTGAGTACCCTAGGATTTAAAAGGAAGTGCTGTGTCTGGGATACCAAATTTCTAAGTTTGGGGTTCCTAGTAGATATCGAAGAATTCTTTTGACAGCAGTTAAGTGAGACTCTTTAGGATCGGCTTGAAAACGGGCACGAAGGCACAAACTAAATATTATGTCCGGTCTACCAGCAGTCAGGTAAAGAAGGGATCCAATCATTCATCTATATTTTTTCTGATCTACTAATTTTTCACTAGGATCTTTATCTAATTGGATTGTCGAACTCATTGGGGTGTTCATGGGTTTTGCACTATCCATTTCATATTTCTTTAAAATATCCTTAATATACTTTGATTGGCTAAGAAAAGTTTCATTATCCATTTGTTTTACACTAAAGTCAAGAAAGTAATTTAGTTCTTCCATCATGCTCATTTCAAACTCATTACTCATTGTTTTTAAAAATTCATTGCATAAGTTTTTATCCGAAGATCCAAACAAGATTTCGTCCACATATATTTGAACAATGAGAATTTCTTCTTTGACCTTTTGTAAAAAGAGTGTAGTATCTACGCTACCCTTTTGAAATCCTCTATCCAAAAGAAATGAGCTAAGTCTTTCATACCATGCTCTAGGTGCTTGCTTTAATCCATACAGTGCCTTCTTTAATTTAAATACATGGTTTGGAAATTATGAACTTTCAAATCTGGGGGGTTGCTCAACGTAGACATCTTCCTTAATTACCCCGTTCAAAAATGCACTCTTTACATCCATTTGATATAACTTAAAGTTCTTGAAGCAAGCAAAAGCTAAGAGCACTCTTATGGCTTCTAATCTAG